>NC_053167.1:137954946-138254946 GCF_016835505.1 Polypterus senegalus | reverse complement strand
CCATCCATTCATCCGTCCATCCATCCATCCATCACATTTTCTAAACCTTGTTGTTAAAACATGAAAGGTACCAGGGATTGTGTGATTTCTTCATGATGTTCTTTGTAATATCAGGTCAAATTCAACATACAACTCCCAGTGGCCAGCTATGGGTCGTCTAAATTGGTGTATAAAACAGTCATCCTCACGAAAAAAGAAGCAAATACTATTAATTATATTAAATTGGCAGATAACATTTTGTTTTTAGGTTTGTCTGTCTGCATATTTAAATTGTGGCAAAATAAGGACATTTTTAAGAAGTTATAAACTATATGCATAGCTTACCTTTCGAGAATAATCCCTACCCCATTTCTCCTCTCATCCACACCATATCATATCAGCTAACTCTCTTCCCTTACCAGTCATACAGCCATCATTCAAAGTTCCTACCATCAGTTCCACTCTCATTACCTTAATCCTGTCCTTCTGCCTCAGGACACATCTCCCCCCTCTTCTTCTCTTTCTTCGGCCAACAGTAGCCCAATTTCCGCAAGCACCCTGTTGTCTAACAGTTCTGGTGGGGGCCGTTGTTAACCCGGGCCTTGACCGATCCGGTATGGATATTTGTATCGTTATCCACATATTGATATAGCAAAAGTTTACACAGGATGCCCTTTCTCACATAACCCTCCCCATTTTTCCGGGCTTGGGACTTGCACAAAGAAACACACTGGTTTGTACATCCCCTGTTGCTGGGTTTTAATAAACACACAATTTTTACAAATTAATAAGCAATCCATTCCAGTGTTTTTTTACTCGGTTCCCATTGGTAGGGACTGTCTTCAGGATAATGAGCAGAGAGAGGGGTAGGGGGCGGCTTAAAACTTTCAAGTAGTTCTTTCATTGCATCATTAGGCACAACAGAAAATGGAATGTTGAAACCAACCATGGCATTTACAAATTCCTTGCAACCACGCGGCCTCCGATGCTCAGGAATTATATGAGCTGCTGTAAGATTACCTACAAAATCCATTATTTTGGAACCGACCAAAGCTTTACCTTCTAACAGCTGCAGCTCTCCACGGTTATTCCAAAAAGCGAAATTGGGATTGATAGACATTTTATGCAAAACAAGTTCAACATTTTGCTTTGCACTTCTCAAAACCTTTTACCAAACTCGGTCCTCAGACACGTTAACTGTTCTGTAACATAAGTGTCAGATTGTTAGTTTCTTTATCTACCTTTTTAACTAATGTTAGAATTCGTTGCAAGATAGAAGTGTAAAACTTCACCTTCTTGTCAGCCCCTAAATCACAGCACAGGACGTTTCTCATTTTCTTGTCCAGTTCAGTTTCGGTGGTGCTCAAGAGATCATTTGGATTAGCTCTCTTTTGCTGTAAAAGAGACATTTGATGCTGCTATACAAAATACAGTTTCTAAGCATTTTCCATGTTTATGCTCTAGAAGCTAATAAACTGGATATTAAGGCATCAGTGACACTTAAAAGAGCCCCCAAAAAGCCTCCTTTCAGGTTCAAAATAGCTTTCTTCTTTTATAAGGATAGTTTGCTGTCACTTATTTTTCTGGCAGATGTTTTATGCTTCTTCAATTGTTTAACCTTCTTGGCTGAAAGAGGTACAGTGCATCCGGAAAGTATTCACAGCACATCACTTTTTCCACATTTTGTTATGTTACAGCCTTATTCCAAAATGGATTCAATTCATTTTTTTCCTCAGAATTCTACACACAACATCCCATAATGACAACGTGAAAAAAGTTTACTTGAGGTTTTTGCAAAAATTAAAAAAAACTGAGAAATCACAGTCTTTCTGGATGCATTGTATATTGCCTTTTAAAGTATCTCAGGCTATTTTGGACAAAGCTTTAATTAAATCTTCAGAAAACTCGTTTATAACATATTTACGGCTACGCTTCATAGTAAAGTCTTCAACTGAATTCTACTCTCCAAATGTTTTAATCGACATTCCTCTGCAAATGTCAACAATTCTGGCACAACCAGTCAAAGCCAGTTAGTTTTCCCTCCTACAGTGCACTCTAATCCTGTATTCGGCTGTGAGTGCTACAGTAATACAAACTGAGCTGAATTAACAATTAAAACAATTGTGCGCATTGCAGCACTTTCAGGATCAAAGCATGTGCATTTGCCAAAATGGAATTTATCCATTCCTTTCTTTTCTTATTTTACTGTTACTGCAACTCCCTATATGTTCTTTTTCAGTGAAATCCATCTAGAGATCTAATGATACGGGAAACAACTACAGTTCATCAGGGATTGTGTGAGCAGGATTTTATGCCACCAGCCCTGGGAGTAAGTCAGGATCAAACATTTTATGTATGGGTGGAATGTGAGCGGCTCAGAAATGATGTAATAAAAAAAAAGTTACATTAAAACATCTATTTAATTTGAAGAAAAATAAAAAAAAACTTCACTAATTGTGGGTGAACTTTTTTTTGGACAAAAGAGAGCAAAGTAAATATAAAATGTATAGTAATCATGAGAAAACATCTTGGAAATCTAGTCTCAGAATTACTATGGAATCGTACTAGGGCCACGGAGAAAAAAACAATATGGACACAGTAAAGAAAAAAAACAAACTAAATGTCGAGAATTAAGTCAACATGTTGACTTTATTCTCGACATTTCCACTTTATTCTCGCCATTTACGTCGAGATTAAAGTCGACATGTTGACTTTATTCTCGACATTTCCATTTCATTCTTGCCATTCATATCGAGATTAAAGTCGACATTTCCACTTTATTCTCAACATTTCCATTTTATTCTCGCCATTCACGTCGAGATTAAAGTCGACATTTCCACTTTATTCTTGTAGTTTATTGTCAGTAGAATGTCGCACACTAAACTTCATCTTAAAATGAATGTTTAATTTACTAGTTTTTCTCAAACCCCATCATAAGTTAATGTAGCACATTAAATGCTTTGTGTTAAGTGTTCCCTGACCCAGTTGTTAATCGTTACGCGCTTCTTATCCTGACTTCCTCTTGCACAGAGGAGGCACTGGCAGCGATCGCCGCACATTGACTTCGTGATAATCCTGCTCTATGAACATTCAGAATACTAAGATAAATACTTGATATCTTTTTCATGATGAACTGCATTAAAGCATGTATTAAATATGGGTGGCAGGGGGCACGGTGGCGTGGCTGTAGTGCTGCTCCCTTGCATTAAGGGGTCCCCAGGTCTACGTTCAGTATAGAGAACGTTATGGCAGGTGTGATGAGACTCCAAAAAACTGGATATGTGAATGGGTATTATGGCGTTATTTCAGTGCCACTATTCTGAGCGCACGTAAAAAAATATTGCAAGTGCAAGTGTTGCATTTTGAGGAGAAATTTATTTTGAGCGTACAAAAGCTGAATTTGAGTGAACAAAATTCATTGCTGCGTGCAAAAAATGTATTTCAGTGTTTGCGCTTATCCATATACACACACACAATAGCACCCCCTCTCGCTCAGTTTTTTCATTTGCGCTTGCTCGCAATGTGTTGCTTGCGCT
Source organism: Polypterus senegalus (assembly GCF_016835505.1). Taxonomy (NCBI): domain Eukaryota; kingdom Metazoa; phylum Chordata; class Cladistia; order Polypteriformes; family Polypteridae; genus Polypterus; species Polypterus senegalus. The sequence continues at coordinate 138,251,431 of NC_053167.1, read as the reverse complement.
CACAACATTCTCTGCTGCAAGCGCTCAACTCTCTGTACACCGTTATAAGTGTGCCACAAAACCAACCAATCACAGACTTGGTTTCAAAAATTCTGATTGGCTCTTACGTTCTCCAATCAGCTCGCTAGCTGCTGCATTCCGGAAACAGTCCGAAATGTAGCTAAATCCAGCTAAACTCAATTAAACCCCAATTTGCGGATAATATCTTTAATTATTTTATTTTAAAATATATTATTTGTTAAGACTATCGTTGGTGTAGTATAATGTAGTTGCATACTGTGGTGTAGTATTATTGGAGCCATTATTTGATTCTGCCATCTCTTCTTTGGCTGCAGAGTAAATCAAAACTCCCTCTATCTGCAAGAAGCGAGGCTGAGTGGACAGTGTTTCCGGTGTCCGGAATGCAGCAGCTTGCGAGCTGATTGGAGACCGTAAGAGCCAATCAGAATTTTTAAAACCAAGTCTGTGATTGGTTGGTTTTGTGGCACACTTATAACGGTGTACAAAGAGTTGAGCGCTCGCAGCAGAGAATGTTGTGAGCGCAAGCAACACATTGCGAGCAAACGCAAATGAAAAACTGAGCGAAAACTGGTGCTATTGTGTGTGTATATGGATAAGCGCAAACACTGAAATACATTTTTTGCACGCAGCAATGAATTTTGTTCACTCAAATTCAGCTTTTGTACGCTCAAAATAAATTTCTCTTCAAAATGCAACACTTGCACTTGCAATATTTTTTTACGTGTGCTCAGAATAGTGGCACTGAAATAACGCCATAGGGTATCGCACAGGTTTAATTGAAGTATTGTGTAAATGTTGGAATCGTGATCTGGTAGTCTGACACATGAACACACAATTCAATGGATGTTCTTCTGAGCACGCTTTCTTTATTGCATGCGTGCTGTCTCTATCTGACGTACCAAACCTCTAGTTCCTATCCTTACCTTTACTTTCTCCACATAACCAATCACCACACGATAAACCCATCCATCCATCCATTTTCTAACCTGCTGAATCCGAATACAGGGTCACGGGGGTCTGCTGGAGCCAATCCCAGCCAACACAGGGCACAAGGCAGGAACCAATCCTGGGCAGGGTGCCAACCCACCGCAGGACACACACAAACACACACACCAAGCACACACTAGGGCCAATTCAGAATCGCCAATCCACCTAACCTGCATGTCTTTGGATTGTGGGAGGAAACCGGAGCGCCCGGAGGAAACCCACGCAAACACGGGGAGAACATGCAAACTCCACGCAGGGAGGACCCGGGAAGCGAACCCGGGTCTCCTGACTGCGAGGCAGCAGCGCTACCACTGCGCCACCGTGCCGCCCCACACGATAAACGTCTTTGTGAAATTAAAACTAGTTATAAACTTAGACCTCAGATTTTTTAGAACTTAAAAAAAAAAAAAACTTCGTTATAATTATGCCATCCATTCAGGGTTGCGCCCATCCCAGCAAGCATCGTGTGCGAGGCAGGAGCAAATCCTGAATGGGGCGCCAGCACATTACAGGGTGAATACGAGCAACACATACAATAGCAGGGTTAATATAACATAACAAAACCCCGCATCCTACACGACTTTGAAACGAAACTGAAGCACGCCGAGTAAACTCACCAGAAAAACATGCAAACTCAAGGCAGGGAACACCCGGGACCCCCTTGTTGTGAGGCAGAAGTGCAACCACCACACCACCGTGCCCCCGAATGCCTTAATACATTTCATCATGAAAATGATATCAAGTTTTTATCTTAGCATTCTAAATGTTCAGAGAGCAGGGAAATCATGAAGTGAATGTATTCTGTGCGGCGATCGCTGCCTTCGCATCCTTTTAGTGCAAGAGGAAATCAGTTTAAGATGCGTGTACCGATTAACATGGGTCGAGGAACACTTAACACACAGCATTTAATGGGCTACTTAATTTATAACGGGGTTTGAGAAAATATAGTAAATTAAAAATTCATTTTAAGATGAAGTTTAGTTTGCGACATTCTACTGACAAACGCTACGAGAATAAAGTGGAAATGTCGACTTTAATCTCAAGATAAATGTCGAGAATAAAGTGGAAATGTCGAGAATAAAGTCAACATGTCGACTTTAATCTCGACGTTTTCTTTTTTTTTCACCGTGGCCCTAATACGCTTCAGTACAGAATAATCAAACAAAACTTGATTGTATTTTGAATTAACTTGTGCATAAAAATCTTTGTTTATGTAACTTAAAACGGCACACAGAGTGGACAGCGATATATAAGAATATAGGCTACTTTCAGGCTTTTTTTATTATTATTTTCTCAACAGAAAACAACCAAACGCACCGTTTTCTCACATGAATGAAAGGATGCGAGGTACTATTTACACCAAAGAGTAGCACCAGAAAAGAAGTAAGGTTCTGGAAAGCCTAAGTGTATCACTCAATTAGCTGCTTCTATAAACTCTCACTCAAATTCGATTCCATATGGCGGGCTAGCGTCTTTGTTCATGAGACTTGTGCTCGGATACAAAGAGAAAATTCAAAGCGCGATTTCCTGAAAGCCCGCGCAAACATTTCCAGTGCTGCGTTCGAGTAGGTCGTCGTTGTACTCATATCAGGCGAAGACCCGCACATTCTGCTGTTAATTAGCTGAAGTTTAGAACGAGGTAAATATGTCTGGTCGTGGTAAAGGTGGAAAGGGACTTGGCAAGGGTGGCGCAAAGCGTCATCGTAAAGTTCTGCGAGATAACATTCAAGGTATTACAAAGCCTGCTATCCGTCGTTTGGCTCGGAGAGGTGGAGTGAAGCGAATTTCTGGGTTGATCTATGAAGAAACCCGTGGAGTGCTGAAAGTGTTCTTGGAGAATGTCATTCGGGATGCTGTCACCTATACTGAGCATGCCAAGAGAAAAACTGTCACTGCCATGGATGTGGTATACGCTTTGAAGAGGCAGGGTCGTACTCTGTATGGCTTCGGAGGTTAAGCAATAATTGAGATTTAAAAGAAATAATCCAAAGGCTCTTTTCAGAGCCGCCCACGTTTTCTATTTGGAGAGCTTTCCTTCTGCTATTGTGAAATAGTAGGCGAGGTCCTTTCCACAGTAGTAAGAATGGAGTACTTGGCAAAATGTGTTCCCGTTACCGATTGAAACGGATACTTTAAGAGCTATTCAGTTGCTTTGTAACAGTCAAGGCCCCTTTGGTGGTTCTTTCATTGCTAGAGCTAGTGATGTGTCGTTCGCGAACGAGCCGGCTCTAAGAACCGATGCTTTGAAGCGAACGAGAGGAGCCGATGCCCGTCGAGCAGAGCCGAACCTTCAGCCGCTCCTGCTCCGCTGCAAATCCATTCGGTTGGGACGGGACTTTATTTATATGGGCGCACAGAACATTTGCTCATAATGCCGGCTCGTTCACAAACGACACATCGGACTAGGATCGTACCACTATGTGAAAGGGGCAGATGCTCCGAAGTCAGCGAGTGTTGGTACAGGCCAGGTACACTGTACCTGTCGATGCGACAGACGAGGAGCCAGATTTAAATGCAAGCGCATCGTGAAGAAATGAGTGAAAGCCGAAAAGCAGCAGCATCTGGCTGCAAAACTAAGTGCAGAATTTGTAATATGAAAATATCCGTTAGAGCAGCAGGGTCAACAACAAACCTGCACAGACATAGGCTATAAGATCCACCCACCCATCCGTGCAACTGGAGGAGAGCGTGCCCTCTCTCCTGCCATCCACTGTCTTACCGAAAACTGCAGGTATAACACGGTCTTCAGTTCAAACCAAAATAAGCACATTTATTTCAAAACAAATGACGCCAGACAAACAAAGAAGTGCCGATGAGGAGCTGGCTAAAATGATAGCTAGCGACTTTCAACCATTTTCCATTGTGGAGGACATTGGATTTACAACTTTTGTACAGGCCTTAAACCCCATGTATGTTCCTGGCCTAAAACTTTTATTCAAAGAGTCATATTGTTGTTGAGATTGGCCTTTGTTTGTTTAAGTTGTGTTAAGTTGTTCATCTTATTTTTAATTTAATTTTGAATAATAGTAACGGTGCATTTTTTGTAATGGAAAAAATGCATAAAAATAGGTAATGTCTGAAAACAATGAATAAGAAATTGCTTATACACAAACCATTCATAATTGCTTAATTAGGCTAAAATATAAGCATCCAAGTGATACTAAACGAAGAGCCATTTGGGAGCCGATCCAAAACAGGCGAAGCTTTGAAAAGAGCCGGAGTTCCCATCACTAGCTAGAGCAACTCTCTTCCCCTCCCCGATTAAGTTCCATTTTAGCAGCGTTTGTTCCCATTTCTTGTACTTGGAGAAATCCTAATCAGTTTCACCCCCTATAATTTCCTGCCTTCTAACCATTCCTACTCTGCGGTGTTTTGGCTGACTCGATTTTACATACCAATTTTGTACTCGTCCGCTGTAACATAGGACAGACTTATTGCCATAAACGGGATTGTGGTTCCGAGTCGCTATAAAATGTAAAGCAGCGGGCGCAGGAAAAGCATGCCAAAGCGTGTGGGGGAGGGAGATATTTAATGCATCAACCTCACAATTCTGTACAGGCTAAATTGAGCTCTTTTGAGAAAATGTGGGTGGCTCCGAAAAGAGCCGTTGGTTTTAAGCAGAAATCGGGCAGTTTACTTAGAGCTGGTATACTTAGTAACTGCTTTGGTGCCCTCGGACACAGCGTGCTTGGCCAACTCTCCAGGTAACAGGAGCCTCACAGCAGTTTGGATCTCCCGGGAAGAAATAGTGGAGCGCTTGTTATAATGAGCCAACCGAGAAGACTCTCCGGCAATGCGCTCGAAGATGTCGTTCACAAACGAATTCATGATTCCCATTGCCTTTGAAGAAATGCCCGTATCGGGATGAACTTGCTTCAGTACCTTGTACACATAGATGGAATAACTTTCCTTCCTGGACTTTCTGCGTTTCTTTCCTCCCTTCGCCTGGCTCTTAGAAACGGCTTTCTTAGAGCCCTTCTTAGGAGCAGGAGCAGGAGCAGCTTTAGGTTCAGGCATTGCTATTAGACCGTAGCGATGAAAAACTGAATAGCGCAACTTCCCGGGTTCCTCATTTTAAAGGCAGGCATGCAAATCGCAAGCGCCGCAGAGTTAAGGCGTGGCCACCAACAACATACGAGCCGCTGTTTCCTTCATTTCAGACACGACCGTTAAGTTATGAATGAGTCAAAATTCGCGCGCACTTTTCTATTGGGCTATGTGTTTTAAAAACTACATGTTAAGTTTGTTCTTTCTAATTTTTTTTCTTTTCTATAACCTTTCAGTATCCCTGTCATCTTTACGGCAATCGTGGCAGGTAACAATATATGGTATAAGCCCATCAGAAGAGACGAAACAAAGTAACTTGAACGTAATCGCGAGGCATATTATTAGTAGAGATGAAGGGAAAAGGGTCAATAGCTCGGTAATCCGTACGCGAATGGGGTTCTTGGCAATTGGAACAACGATTTTGTGCTTACTAATGTAGGAAACTAAACCTTTTTTAAACTAAAGTAATATGTGCCCTCTTTTACCGTTTCAACAATAGTTCTGTAGCTCTACTCATCTATTTATTTTAGCGCCCTGATATATCGTTCACGTGGGGACTACGTAAGTGCAGAATAAGGCAATGTGCATACAGCCCTTCGTGCGTTATGTTTCTCTGTATACCGCCTTGAACAATACATATTTTATCATTTATATATATATATATATAAAATTAAAATAATCGGTTCAATAAAATCCACATTATGAGAGATATAAGGTGTTAAAGAAAATATGTGTGTGTACATATGTAGAACACAGGAAGGATCAAAACAATAAAAAGGCACGATGTATTCTTTGATCGGAGATGTAATTTTTGCACTGGAGGCGTCGTCCAAAGGGGAAGGACAGTCGTGCCCTGGACCGACCCCCCCCACCACCACCACCACCAAATGACGTAAAAGCAAATGCAAATGAGCGGTCCGTTTGTTCAGATCGTCGCGCCCGAAGGAAGCCTTAATAAAAGCGCAACGTTGGCTACTGCGACCATTCCGTTGTAAGTAATTACTGTGTACAAGTCAAGATGTCTGGAAGAGGAAAGACTGGCGGTAAGGCACGTGCTAAGGCTAAGACTCGCTCTTCTCGAGCTGGTTTGCAGTTCCCTGTCGGCCGTGTTCACAGGCTCCTACGGAAAGGCAACTATGCTGAGCGGGTGGGCGCTGGTGCTCCCGTTTACTTGGCTGCCGTGCTCGAGTACCTGACCGCTGAAATTCTCGAGTTGGCCGGGAATGCTGCCCGTGATAACAAGAAAACCAGAATCATCCCTCGCCATCTTCAGCTGGCTGTGCGTAACGATGAGGAGCTCAATAAGTTGTTAGGTGGCGTGACCATCGCTCAGGGTGGTGTGCTGCCCAACATTCAGGCCGTGCTTCTGCCCAAGAAGACCGAGAAACCAGCTAAGAGCAAGTAGATGAGGGCGACTCGTTCATTAACACCAACGGCTCTTTTCAGAGCCACCCATCTGTTCAGACTGGAGCCTTTTCCATTAGATTGTTTCTTGGTCTTTCAGAACTTTTTTTTTTTAATAGGCTGTATATTGTAATCACTAGTATTTTATTTTATATTACTTGATCTAAAGGGTTTCTTTAGCAAGTAGGGACTTGCCTTGTACTCCCATTTGTTTCAAGAATAAATCCATCTGTTTGTGCTGATTCTTCTGCACAACACTGCTTTTTCTAGAGAGACATGGCTCACATTTATTTATTATTTTTGTGTCAGATTTTCAATACCAACACCGATATTTTTTAAAAAAGCATAGGAATTTGTTTTCAAATGATCATATTCTTTAGAATGGCTACCATTAATCGGCCAGTCTGTATTTAAATGAACTAATATCACAACACAGTATTAAGTTCTCCATAACAAATGTATTACGAAAATTAATAGAATGAACATGGCATGTCATTTTCTAACCTGCTTACTCCAGACCAGGATTATGCGAGGGTGCTAGAGCCGATCCCAGCTACCATAGGGTACAAGGCAGGAGCAAACTCTGGACAGGATGCCCATCCATTACAGGGCAAACACACAAAGCACACTCTATGGCCAAGTTAGCTTTGCTAGTTCACCTAATCTACACATCCTTGGGCTGTGAGATGAAATTTACACAGCCATAGGGACAACATGCAAACTCCACGCAGGAAGGACCTGGGTAGCAAAGAAGGAAAATACATTAATTAAGATAATACTAATATTTATGTCTTCGTAAAGATTTGGTTATTCACTAATGTACTTAAACTGATCCCCTTCTAACACAAAAAAAATAAAATTCCCACATTTGCATCTTCTATTATATTCTGCCCTTCTGTTTCACTGAGAAAGATTTTGCCGTATTAGCTTAACATTTAGTTAAGTTTCAAATTTTTATTTAGATCAAATAATGCTGACATTTTTACACTTTATCCTATTTTGTCTCTGCAGTTGCAAGGCAGGAACAATCCCTGGACAGGGCGAGAGGCCATCACAGAGTGAACACACACACACCAAATCAGGGAAGCAGGACAGCTTGTGCTTATCCCAGCAGCCTTGGGTGACAAGGCACGAACAAGTCTTGGACTGGGTTCCAGTCCATTGCAGGGTAAACACCGACATTCTCCCAGTCAGTAAACCAATTTAACCTCTCAAATTAACTGAAACGGCACGCCTTTGCACTGTGAGAGGAAACCGGAGGACCCATGAAGAAATTGAGAGAAATTGAAAACTCTGGTTGTGGAACAAGAACAATTAGGGCCAAAACTTCCAGAAAACGTCTTCTCTGCCCTTGCATATACGGTTCCTCTGTATTACGAGACCAGTCCACCATGCCATTAATGTGAATCCACAAGTTTTTGTAGCTTTGTAGCACCCCCTCATACACTTCCTGAATAGTGCTCTGGTCGTTCAGCCTCTTTGATGCAACCAACGTCAATAAACTGTTCCTTGGTTTTGTTGATGTCAAGTCAAAAACAATCCTCTTTGCCTGATGAAACATGAACTGGTCTTACATGTATAGTCTGAGGTGTCCACTGGGAAGAGATAAGAACACAGGACTGTTCCTTGTGCGGCTCCACTGATGCTCTCATCCGCATCAGTGACACTGTTCCTCGTTGTCACAAACTGTATTCTGTCGGACAGATAATCCATTTTCCAGCACCAAGATTTCCCATGTGTACAATTGAAACAAATGTTAGTTTCACATTGTTTTCTTTTTTCCCTTTAACTGTATTTCAGAGGAGCAATACAATGTTCAGTATTGCAAAACAACACCTGCTACTTTATATTCGTATATTCTATTCATGCAATAATCCCATGCCGAACTGCGAGAGTGTGGAGCAGTACAGTGATATATAATTCTACGGTACATGGTTCAAATGTTGCTCCAAACACAGTCAGTACAGAGGTCACACAAGTCCTTCATGTCTTATTAATTTTTTGGTCCTAGTTTTCAGGCTGTCCCTGCATGTCAATCTGAGTGTGGCTTACAACTGAGTATCTTCTGGCAAAGTTTCTATTATCATCTTATGCTTGAAGCTCCAGGACACAGCCTCTGTCTTTAGTTTCTCCATAACCGTCAAGTTGCACTAAAGGTGGTAAGAACACTGAAGTTTAGATTATAATTGATCTCCAAGGTAATTGGATTATGTGACTGTCTTCAATCCCATCTTTACACTTTCTTATCTTAAATTAAAACAGATGGACCAATCTATCTATCTATCTATCTACCTATCTATCTTCTATGGAAAAGCTGAACATGGAAGCAGGGATTGAAATGAATTTAGTCATCTAAACTTTGGAGATGTCTTTCAAATGCAATTTTCATTTTCAGTAATCACAGCTAAATTATGGTTATCTGTAGCTGACTGGATCCGTCTAAAGATAGAATTTTCTATGGGCTATTTTATTATCAGAAGTGTAATACGGTTTTATTCCCAGGGGTTTTGAAAGGAAGTTATTTTTCTTTACAAGTGTCTGAAATAAGCCTGACAAAAATTAGGTAAACTACTCTTGTTGGTGTGTTAATTTGATCTTGTAGAGACCTCGGATTTTAAATGGATTTCTGGATAAATTACATAAACACTTCTCGACATCAATATTCGATCTGTCTATTTTCAATCCAGCGCGCTTCCAGTTTGAAAGAACGTGCAGTCACCGAGTATTCGAAAGGAAATCATTGTTTGTCTTGTAAAGAGTGACAGCTCGTCCTTTACGCGGTGCCTTTTCTCCTTCTGACCGTTTAGCGGTACCTTCTTTTTAAATGATAGCACCAGATCTGGTAACAACATGTTTCCCTCGACATCTCGTGGTCTCAGGGTTGATCTTTCCGATTTTTTCCTCCTAAATTAGGGATTTTGTGAAAACCGAAAGCACACTCGTCAGGTCTCTTGTTACGTGAAACGCGCTGCTTGAGTCTGCACGGTTCTCACCAGTCTAATATGAGCGGCTGAGACGCGTCTCACTGGAGACTTTTACAGAGAAATCCAAGTGTGTTTGTTTGAAATGGCAGAAACCGCGCCAGCAGCACCCGCTCCGGCTAAAGCGCCAAAGAAGAAAGCGAGCTCGAAGCCCAAAAAGACCGGCCCTAGCGTCTCTGATTTGATCGTCAAGGCTGTGTCGGCTTCAAAAGAGCGTCACGGGCTCTCGTTGGCTGGGCTCAAGAAGGCTCTTGTCGCCGGTGGCTACGATGTGGAGAAGAATAACGCCCGCGTGAAACTGTCCGTAAAAAGCCTTGTGAGTAAAGGCTCTCTCGTGCAGACAAAAGGTACCGGGGCTTCCGGATCCTTTAAAATCAATAAGAAACAGTCAGAACCCAAGGTGAAGTCCACCAAGAAAAAGGCGACACCGAAAAAGAAGCCAGCGGCGAAAAAGCCCGCTGCCGCCAAGAAAGTGAAGAAACCGGCAGCGAAGAAACCCGCGGCAGCCAAGAAAACTGCTAAGAAGCCTGCAGCAGCAAAGAAAGCCACCAAGAGCCCTAAGAAAGCGAAGCCGGCTGCAAAGCCCAAAAAGGCTGTTAAGAGCCCGAAGAAGGCCAAAGCAGCAAAGCCTAAGGTGGCCAAAGCGAAGACTGTAAAGAAGGCAGCACCCAAAAAGAAGTGATCCGTTTGCATGGCCCGATAGTTATACACAAACGGCTCTTTTAAGAGCCCCCCACACTTTCGAGAAGAGCAGACCCATTTCTAATGCGTTTTAAGGGCTGATGGCGTTTTTGCCGTTCCTGCGAAATGGCTGTGGCTTTTTTTTTTTTTAGGGTTTGGTTATTCATTTGCACTGGCGTGGAGACGGCAGGTTCCAGTGTTTCAAATAGTTGCATGCATACAGTTTACGTAAAACGCCCGGAATGCGCATTAAGGCAAGGAGGGTGGATGGAGTGGTTCCCCTCTACACTAAAAGCAGGGCGTATCTCTTACTTGGGGAGTATTTATACACGCATCTTCTAATCTTGTGCAATGTGACAATGGCAAGTTTACCGTAGGGCACATTAAGAGGACTTTGTCTCTTAGTAAAGAACTTGTGGTGGCTCTTAAAAGAGCCTTTGTTGTTTATGGACTTCTGTAAGTAGATGTTCATACTTAAGCGCGTTCTCCACGAATGCGGCGAGCCAGCTGGATGTCCTTCGGCATTATGGTCACCCTCTTGGCGTGGATGGCACACAAGTTGGTGTCTTCGAACAGACCGACCAAGTACGCCTCACTGGCCTCCTGTAGAGCCATGACGGCGGAGCTCTGGAAACGGAGATCAGTCTTGAAATCCTGAGCGATTTCTCTTACCAATCTCTGGAAGGGCAGCTTGCGGATGAGCAACTCAGTGGACTTCTGGTAGCGACGAATCTCTCTCAGAGCTACAGTGCCGGGCCTGTAACGGTGAGGCTTCTTCACGCCACCGGTAGCAGGAGCGCTCTTACGAGCCGCTTTAGTGGCGAGCTGTTTTCGGGGAGCTTTACCTCCAGTAGATTTACGGGCTGTCTGCTTCGTTCTTGCCATTTCGACAACTTAACACAATTACGCACTCTATAGGAACAGAAGATGAATAGAGAAACACTTGCACGAAGCGCTTTATATTTAGACCCTCTCGTCTTCTGATTGGGTGAAACGTATGGGGCCGGGTTCTCTTTAGGCTCTGCCCAGAAGTCTCCTTTCGATGGTCCATTTTAAAAGCTCGGCGCGCATTTTGAACGGTGCTTTTGTTTCCGTCTCTTCATCTTTTAACGGCTTCTGCTGTCAGCTCTCCTTAGAAAGCCAGCGTAGTAAACGCCTTTTACTCGCCTTTATCACTGTGATGTTTCCTTGCCAGTCAACCTTAGTTGGAATGTCTTCCCATACATTTTGTTACGGATATAACGCATTCAAAGAGCGCAGTCGAGAGAGAGAAAGTGAACACAATTGAGTACAGTTGTTAGATTAGTAATAATTTCTGAATATGAATTTAGGAAAGATCTTTGGAAAGGAATGTGGAAAAGATTCAGAAATACGCAAAGTACACAGTGTTCTCCTATAATGCTGGAGCATGGAAAAGGCGCTATATGAATAAAATGTATGATTAAGCAAAGGACTATCTGAAGCTTAAATCAATGTTGTATTAAAAAAAAGAATGTGTTTGAAACTTTTTCTTCTTAATCCTTTCACATTACGGGTACTAGAAACTATTTTCAACATCACTTTCAATAAGGGGAAGAACATCCATCCATTTTTCAAACCCTCTTAATAAGGGCAGGGTTTAGCCATAGGCTGGAGCCTATCCCAGCAGTCATCAGGCACAAGTCAGGAAAAACACCTGGGGCCTCAGGTACAGACCCTGGTCACACTCGGGATCGTGCATATAATGGGCTTTATAAAACATGAACTTGGGATTGAAATTGCCTACAGAAGTTACAGAAGGTTTCAACCATCTTTATGTCCTACATGAACTTTTTTGATTTTGGCATTTTAGTGACTCCAGGCTGTAGGACGATGAAGTTAATCGAAAATCTAATTTCACTGCATTTCAATGACACATCAGTCATATTCTGATGTCTGTCCATCCATCCATCCTAGGGTTGCCAGATTAGAAAATTAGAAATTTGGGACACTCTTAAAAATCTCTCTCTATATTACACACCCAGACCAATATTACATTGTCCCTGAAAGGTCAGTATGGGACAGGGTTGTTAATACCTGAAGGGGGCCTGCGGTTGTGTGATTTCTTCATGATGTACTTTGTAATATCAGCTCAGTTTCAACAAACAACTCCAAGTGGGCAGCTGTAGGACTTCTAAATTGGTGTATAAAATAGTCATCCTCGTGAAAAATGAAACAAATCCCTTTAATAATATTCAATTGACATATAACATTGTGTTTTTAAGCGTGCTTGTCTGCATATTTAATTGTGGCAAAATAAGGACTTTCTTATTTTTTAGAATTTAGGAAATGTACACACAGCATAGCATTTGGGTACAACTCAGTTAACAGAGTTCAGAGTTAGCGAGTTTTCTGTTATGTATTTCCTTCATCAAAGAGACAGATATCACGTTTGTTTTTAAAATATTTATTAAGAAGGATATGTGTGACGTGAAGGAGATTTGCTCAATCTGCCAAACACGCCGCAACCATGTGCACTGCCGTTTAGAATCGCTCATTGCATTACTGACGATCTGTATGCTGACAGGAGCTTCATTCATGTGTGTAACAGAGGAGAATACCTTACACCAGTGTTACTCAGCCCTGTTGGTGTCGCTACCCATCAAGTTCTGCCTTGGTGAAACATAGCTATACTGTACACAACATATTCAAGTTGAAATAACCTCGATCCATCTTCTTCCGCTTATCCGAGGTCAGGTCGCGGGGCAGCAGCTTAAGCAGAGAGGCCCAGACTTCCCTCTCCCCGGCCACTTCTTGTAGCTCTTCCGGGAGAATCCCAAGGCATTCCTAGGCCAGCCGGGAGACATACTTCCTCCAGCGTGTCCTGGGTCTTCCCCGGGTCCTCCTCCCGGTTGGATGTGCCCAGAACACCTCACCAGGGAGGCGTCCAGGAGGCATCCTGATCAGATGCCCGAGCCACCTCATCTGACTCCTCTCGATGCGGAGGAGCAGCGGCTCTACTCTGAGCCCCTCCCGGATGACTGAGCTTCTCACCCTATCTTTAAGGGAAAGCCCAGACACCCTGCAGAGGAAACTCATTTCGGTCACTACCCATACCTCATGACCATAGGTGAGGGTAGGAACGTAGATCGACTGGTAAATTGAGAGCTTTGCCTTACGGCTCAGCTCCTTTTTCACCACGACAGACCGATGCAGAGCTTGCATCACTGCGGACGCCGCACCGATCCGCCTGTCGATCTCACGCTCCATTCTTCCCTCACTCGTGAACAAGACCCAGAGATACTTGAACTCCTCCACTTGGGGCAGGACCTCTCCCCCAACCCTGAGAGGGCACTCCACCCTTTTCCGGCTGAGGACCATGGTCTCAGATTTGGAGGTGCTGATTCCCATCCCAGCCGCTTCACACTCAGCTGCGAACCGATTCAGAGAGAGCTGAAGATCACGGCCTGATGAAGCAAACAGGACAACATCATCTGCAAAAAGCAGTGACCCAATCCTGAGTCCACCACACCGGACCCCCTCAGCACCCTGACTGCGCCTAGAAATTCTGTCCATAAAAGTTATGAACAGAATCGGTGACAAAGGGCAGCCCTGGCGGACTCCAACTCTCACTAGAAACGGGCTCGACTTACTGCTGGCAATGCGGACCAAGCCCTGACACCGGTTGTACAGGGACAGAACAGCTCTTATCAAGGGGTCCGGTACCCTATACTCCCGGAGCACCCCCCACAGGATTCCCCGAGGGACATGGTCAAACGCCTTTTCCAAGTCCACAAAACACATGTAGACTGGTTGGGCAAACTCCCATGCACCCTCCAGGTTTCTGCTAAGGGTGTAGAGCTTGTCCACTGTTCCGCAGCCAGGATGAAAACCACACTGTTCCTCCTGAATCCGAGGTTCGACTATCCGACGGATCCTCCTCTCCAGAACCCCCGAATAGACTTTTCCAGGGAGGCTGAGGAGTGTGATCCCTCTGTAGTTGGAACACACCCTCCGGTCCCCCTTTGGGGACCACCACCCCAGTATGCCAATCCAGAGGCACTGTCCCCGATGTCCATGCGATGTTGCAGAGACGTCTCAACCAAGACAGTCCTACAACATCCAGAGCCTTGAGGAACTCCGGGCGTATCTCATCCACCCCTGGGGCACTGCCACCAAGGAGTTTTTTGACCACCTCGGTGACCTCAGCCCCAGAGATGGGGGAGCCCACCTCCGAGTCCCCAGGCTCATTGGAAGGCATGTTAGTGGGATTGAGGAGGTCTTCGAAGTACTACCCACACCGACCCACAATGTCCCGAAGTCGAGGTCAGCAGCGCACCATCCCCACCATATACGGTGTTGACACTGCACTGCTTCCCCCTCCTGAGACATCGGATGGTGGACCAGAATCTCCTTGAAGCCGTCCGAAAGTTGTTCTCCATGGCCTCCCCAACTCCTCCCATGCCCGAGTTTTGCGTCAGCAACCACAGAAGCCGCATTCCTCTTGGCCTGTCGGTACCTATTAGCTGCCTCCAGAGTCCCACAGGACAAAAGGGTCCAGTAGGACTCCTTCTTCAGCTCGACCCCTCCTCGAACCGCCACCTTATCGTGGTGGAGGGGTTTGCGTGTCCCAATGATCTTTGGAGCTCTGTTGTCCTGGGCTTTATGCCCCTGGTAGGGCCACCCAAGGCAAACTGGTCCTAGGTGAGGGATGAGACAAAGAGCGGTTCAACAGACCTTCTATGACAAATAAAAAATTTGAACGGCGTTTCTCCTCGCCCGGACGTGGGTCACCGGGGCCCCCCTCTAGAGTCAGGCATGGAGGTGGAGCTCGATGGCGAGCGCCTGGTGGCCGGGCATGCACCCAAGGGGCTCGGCTGGGCACAGCCCAAAGAGGCAACGTGGGTCCCCCTTCTCATGGGCTCACCACCTATGGGAGGGGCCAAGAAAATCGGGAGCAGTGTGAGTTGTGTGGTGGCCGAAGGAGGGGACCTTAGCGGTCCGATCCTCGGCTACAGAAGATGAAATAACCTCTTTCATGCTAAATCTGAAACAGTGAACTAACCTGTATTTGAAATTGTTTAGAGTATTCCTGTATCTGTTTTAAGGATTGACAACGTGCAAGTGAGAATTGTTTTGGGAAAACAGATTATAGTTTTTGTGGATTTATCCATCCATCCATCCATGCTCTAAGCACACTTATCCAGGGCAGTGAGTTTCAGGAGACTAACCTAGAAAGAAAATGGGCATAAGCAGGAACATGCCCTGGACAGGGTGCCATTCCATCACAGGACAAACACACACACACACACACACACACACACACACACACACACACACACACACACACACACACATTCATTTGGGCCAATTTAGCAATGTCACTTCACCTAAACCACATGTCTTTGGTTTGTGGGAAGAAGCCCACACGAACACGGGGAACACCCAGGACATTCTGCCACCCCAGGGATAGAGCAGCTGATTGTTTCCTGTTGTGGAGGACACAGTGGTTAGTGTTTGCTGACTTACATCTTTCGTAAATTTTACTAAATGACCTTGCAGTTAAAGGACCACCTCAATATGTCAGAGTGCTCATTTTCTCAACTCTGAAGAGTTTTACATTCTGAATTGTGTTGCGTCCACGTGATTGATCCATGTTTCATTAATGTCACAGGAACGGCCGTACCAACTGCCTTCTATTTCACCCTGAAGGGGAAAGGAAACATTGCACGGGAATTCTATTTTAATGATCTTCTGATACCCTCTCCTGGACAATCAAATGAAGACTTATTGCCATTGGATGCGTTTACATGAACTCACAAAACAAGGATGAGGTTAATAACCCAGTTAAAGAAGAAACCTGGTGTGGCATCCGGCCGGGGCTGGAGCCTGGCCGGGACGCCCAGGAGGACCGGAGGAGGGCTTGTGCCTCCTCCAAACCGCGAGGGGGCGTCCGCCCTGGTTATGTTGGGGGCCTCGGGTAAAGGGCTTGGAAGCCCAGCCCTGTAGGGACCCGTGGCCACCGCCAGGCGGCGCCCCGGTGCCTGTAGAAGTCTGGAGCCCAGCACTTCCGCCACACCAGGAAGTGCTGGGGGGAAGACGACAGGGGACACCCGGAGGGCTTCCGGGTGCGCAGCCGGCATTTCCGCCACACTGGGGCGTGTCTTCAGAGGAATGTCGGGAAGCAGCTGGAGCCCATCTGGGTTCCTATTTAAGGGGCAGCCTCCCTCCAGTCATTGGTGGATGTCGGGTGGAAGAGGATGGAGCTAGAGTGAGGACTGGAGGCGGCCAGGAGAGAGGCACGGAGAACTGTGTGGTCTGGACTTTGGGGGATCGGTGCAAGAGGCACTGGGGTTTGAGAGCACATTAAAACTGTAAATATTGTGTGAATAAAGAGTGTGTGGTGGAACTTACAATGTCCGTCTGTGTGTGTCCGGGCCAGCGTCCACACTGGTTTTTAAAAACCTCTTTATATGCATGACTTACAGAGTTCTCCTTTGGCAAAATGCTCTGATGTCATCAAAATGTCTCTCTATTATAAAAGAAAATCTTGAGACGAGATGAGACTATTGTCAAGATATTTTATCAAGTCCCGCCCTTCTCTCAACCATTTACAGTTAATGGCCCATGCCCACAGTCCTCTCACCTCTCATTCATATGAATGCTTTTGTCAGACACAGCTCCTGAGCTCTTATAAATTTTATGTTTTCCTCACTTTAAGTTCCCAATTAAAGAAGACGTGTTATTGTCCAAATCTTATTGAGGAATGTCAACCAAAAGGGTTATCAACATTAAAAATGAGTACACGGGCAATCCTAGCAGCTAGAAACGATGAAGTCAAATGAATTAATGCGAAAATTGTCGATCGGTTAAACTGCAAATTGGTTAAATGCGTATAAATGGACTATGCTAAAACAGTTGGTGGGGATTGTGCTGAAGATGAAAACATTAACTTAAAATAACGAAGAAAATCTACAACCGTTAACACTGTCTGGTATTCCACCGGCTGAATTACTATTGGTAGAAGGATGTATCATAATGTTATTGCGTAATTTCTTTTTAAGTGATGGGCTATGCAATAGGACAGGATTAGTTGTATTTATAATTTGTCGAACAATTCTGACATGTAAAATTTTAACAGGTTCTTTTTAAAATGGCAAAACTGCAGTGCCACAAACCGTCCATATTCAATGTTTCAAAAGAGCAGAGCTGAATGTTATGTGCATTATGGGTATTTGAGATAGAGATTAAGTTATTTTTAAAAGCGTCGCTCTGTGCATATTTTTTATTTAATCTATAATCTGTTTTTATAGATTTAATACATTGTTCATCTAAAGGTGTAATCGTAATTAAATTATTTGTATTTATGCCCCACTTCCTAGATTTTTTACATGCATTGAGGTTAGTTATTAGAGTAGTAATGCAGTGCACTTTTGCGGAAGACTTTGTTAAAGAATTACCATGTCCTAGCAAAGCATTAAGGAAAGGGTTAGAAGTAGAAATAGTGAGTCAAGAGAGACAAAATACCTTAGCGATGTTTTCGGAGAGGACCCGGGCGCCAAATCTATTTGTATGTAGACCATCCGCCTCTCCCAGAAGAGGTCCTAGTTGTCTATGAACCCGATGTTTTGATTCTCGTAGAAGCCTTTCAGCCAGGTGTTTAATCCCAGCAGATGACTTTAATACTCATTTGATTTTCAAACGAGAGGTAAGGGACCCAAGATGAAGATTCTTGCAGACTGGGTCCTCTCATTCGTGGCTTTGATTAGTGTTGCGAAGTCTGCCTTGAGAATCTCCGACTGTCAGTGTCTCACGTCATTTACCCCGGGGTGATTACAATGGATCACACTGCCCTGTTCTTGTGCTTCTCGAAGACTGTCGGCGCACATCTCGGACACAAGCACCGGGATAACAAGAAAACAAAAGATTTTTGATTAGGTCATGCAATGTTTAGATTTCTTACGATTGAATCGCCAATCACAAATACATCACGCGGGGTTGAAGGCAAACTGGGGGTGTGGAGAGGGTCGAACTGGTTCTGGGTGGAGATGCTTGCCTGTGCCGATAGAGGTGTTCTAGCCTTAAACCCCCACCTGCACAGCTAAAACAAGCCAAGGTCTTCATTATTGAAGGTGTGGGTTTGAGGCTTGGCCTTGGAGGTGAACGACACAGCGTGGAGTCAATGTGACTTGAAACTCGATTTCAGATGATGGGGATGATTTTTTCAGCAGCCGAGCCTTCCAATCCCTCAGGTACCTCCTTCTGTACAGGACTTTATGGATCTGGATGTTGAGAGCCTGGAGTTCTTCGATGACGTGATTCATCTCACTGTTGGCTATTGTCTGCTTCTGCTTCCACTTCTGCTTCGTGCCCTAGGAAAGAATGAGAGAGAGAAGTTACTAAAGGACTCCAAATGAGGCCTCACCTGTGTGTTATAAAGCCTGAGCAGAACCTCCTTGGACTTGTACTCCACATATCTAGGCGCTATATAACCTAACGTTCTGCTAGCTTTCTTAATGGCTTCTTTACATGGTCTGGAAGATGATAATGATGAGTTCATTATGACTCCAAAATCCTTCTCATAAGGTGAGCTCTCAATTTTCAGACCTCTCATTGTGTATTCAAACCTCACCTTTTAACTTCCTACATGTAATACTTGACATTTACTGACATTAAATTTTGTCTGCCAAAAATCTGCTGAAGACTGTCTGCTGTCCATGTCCCTCTGCATTTATTAAATGGTTTCTAGATTATCTGCCAAAAAACCCTGCTTGGTATCATCTGCAAACTGCATCAGCTTGGTATGTATATTCATATCCAAATCATTTATATATATTAACAATAGCAGTGGCCCCCGGAAGATACACATGTTTGGGCCTGGCCAGTACTTGGATGGAAGACCATCTAGAAAAAAGCTTGAGTTGCTGCTGGAAGAGTAATTGGTGAGTCCAGCAGGGGGCTGATCTTACCTTCTGGTCTATATGCGGATACCAATGTCCCAGTGTATTGATTGGTTCACCGTGCTGTAAAAATGACAAAGACTTTCAGATGAGACGTAAAACCGAGGTTCTGACTATCTGTGGTCATTCATCCCTGTGCCCAAGATCTTTCGAAAGAGCAGAGTGTATTATGATGTTCAAGGCTAAATTGCCCTCCATGACCTAGTCATTCTGGACCCCTAATTATCTCCTGTCTCTCATTGGCAATATCTCAAATGATGTGGCCTATGTGCTGCTCTAGTTTAAGGGCTGGAAGATGAAAGACACTTCAGATGATTGTACATTATCTCCATAATAAAAATATTTCTCATTGCTAATCTTTCCATTCACTTAACCTTTAATCCAGTCTGGGGTCATTGAGTGCCAGAAAGTAGCCTGGCAGCACCGGTCAGAAGATGTGATCCCTGGACGAGTTATAAGTTCATCCAGTTGGAGTTTTTCGATGAACCTAACATATATGACTTTTGAATGGAGAAATAAAATAAAAATATGTAGTGCACTCAGAGAAAAAGATGCAACTCCATTCAAATAATTCCCTCCTGTCTTGGTTTCGAGCACACCCATAAGCCTGTAGCTGTAAGTCAGCAAACACTAACCACTGTGTCCTCCACAACAGGAAACAATCAGCTGCTCTATCCCTGGGGTGGCAGAATGTCCTGGGTGTTCCCCGTGTTCGTGTGGGCTTCTTCCCACAAACCAAAGACATGTGGTTTAGGTGAAGTGACATTGCTAAATTGGCCCAAATGAATGTGTGTGTGTGTGTGTGTGTGTGTGTGTGTGTGTGTGTGTGTGTGTGTGTGTGTGTGTGTTTGTCCTGTGATGGAATGGCACCCTGTCCAGGGCATGTTCCTGCTTATGCCCATTTTCTTTCTAGGTTAGTCTCCTGAAACTCACTGCCCTGGATAAGTGTGCTTAGAGCATGGATGGATGGATGGATAAATCCACAAAAACTATAATCTGTTTTCCCAAAACAATTCTCACTTGCACGTTGTCAATCCTTAAAACAGATACAGGAATACTCTAAACAATTTCAAATACAGGTTAGTTCACTGTTTCAGATTTAGCATGAAAGAGGTTATTTCATCTTCTGTAGCCGAGGATCGGACCGCTAAGGTCCCCTCCTTCGGCCACCACACAACTCACACTGCTCCCGATTTTCTTGGCCCCTCCCATAGGTGGTGAGCCCATGAGAAGGGGGACCCACGTTGCCTCTTTGGGCTGTGCCCAGCCGAGCCCCTTGGGTGCATGCCCGGCCACCAGGCGCTCGCCATCGAGCTCCACCTCCATGCCTGACTCTAGAGGGGGGCCCCGGTGACCCACGTCCGGGCGAGGAGAAACGCCGTTCAAATTTTTTATTTGTCATAGAAGGTCTGTTGAACCGCTCTTTGTCTCATCCCTCACCTAGGACCAGTTTGCCTTGGGTGGCCCTACCAGGGGCATAAAGCCCAGGACAACAGAGCTCCAAAGATCATTGGGACACGCAAACCCCTCCACCACGATAAGGTGGCGGTTCGAGGAGGGGTCGAGCTGAAGAAGGAGTCCTACTGGACCCTTTTGTCCTGTGGGACTCTGGAGGCAGCTAATAGGTACCGACAGGCCAAGAGGAATGCGGCTTCTGTGGTTGCTGACGCACAAACTCGGGCATGGGAGGAGTTTGGGGAGGCCATGGAGAACAACTTTCGGACGGCTTCAAGGAGATTCTGGTCCACCATCCGATGTCTCAGGAGGGGGAAGCAGTGCAGTGTCAACACCGTATATGGTGGGGATGGTGCGCTGCTGACCTCGACTCGGGACATTGTGGGTCGGTGTGGGTAGTACTTCGAAGACCTCCTCAATCCCACTAACATGCCTTCCAATGAGCCTGGGGACTCGGAGGTGGGCTCCCCCATCTCTGGGGCGGAGGTCACCGAGGTGGTCAAAAAACTCCTTGGTGGCAGGGCCCCGGGGGTGGATGAGATACGCCCGGAGTTCCTCAAGGCTCTGGATGTTGTAGGACTGTCTTGGTTGAGACGTCTCTGCAACATCGCATGGACATCGGGGACAGTGCCTCTGGATTGGCATACTGGGGTGGTGGTCCCCAAAGGGGGACCGGAGGGTGTGTTCCAACTACAGAGGGATCACACTCCTCAGCCTCCCTGGAAAAGTCTATTCGGGGGTTCTGGAGAGGAGGATCCGTCGGATAGTCGAACCTCGGATTCAGGAGGAACAGTGTGGTTTTCATCCTGGCTGCGGAACAGTGGACAAGCTCTACACCCTTAGCAGAAACCTGGAGGGTGCATGGGAGTTTGCCCAACCAGTCTACATGTGTTTTGTGGACTTGGAAAAGGCGTTTGACCATGTCCCTCGGGGAATCCTGTGGGGGGTGCTCCGGGAGTATAGGGTACCGGACCCCTTGATAAGAGCTGTTCTGTCCCTGTACAACCGGTGTCAGGGCTTGGTCCGCATTGCCAGCAGTAAGTCGAGCCCGTTTCTAGTGAGAGTTGGAGTCCGCCAGGGCTGCCCTTTGTCACCGATTCTGTTCATAACTTTTATGGACAGAATTTCTAGGCGCAGTCAGGGTGCTGAGGGGGTCCGGTGTGGTGGACTCAGGATTGGGTCACTGCTTTTTGCAGATGATGTTGTCCTGTTTGCTTCATCAGGCCGTGATCTTCAGCTCTCTCTGAATCGGTTCGCAGCTGAGTGTGAAGCGGCTGGGATGGGAATCAGCACCTCCAAATCTGAGACCATGGTCCTCAGCCGGAAAAGGGTGGAGTGCCCTCTCAGGGTTGGGGGAGAGGTCCTGCCCCAAGTGGAGGAGTTCAAGTATCTCTGGGTCTTGTTCACGAGTGAGGGAAGAATGGAGCGTGAGATCGACAGGCGGATCGGTGCGGCGTCCGCAGTGATGCAAGCTCTGCATCGGTCTGTCGTGGTGAAAAAGGAGCTGAGCCGTAAGGCAAAGCTCTCAATTTACCAGTCGATCTACGTTCCTACCCTCACCTATGGTCATGAGGTATGGGTAGTGACCGAAATGAGTTTCCTCTGCAGGGTGTCTGGGCTTTCCCTTAAAGATAGGGTGAGAAGCTCAGTCATCCGGGAGGGGCTCAGAGTAGAGCCGCTGCTCCTCCGCATCGAGAGGAGTCAGATGAGGTGGCTCGGGCATCTGATCAGGATGCCTCCTGGACGCCTCCCTGGTGAGGTGTTCTGGGCACATCCAACCGGGAGGAGGACCCGGGGAAGACCCAGGACACGCTGGAGGAAGTATGTCTCCCGGCTGGCCTAGGAATGCCTTGGGATTCTCCCGGAAGAGCTACAAGAAGTGGCCGGGGAGAGGGAAGTCTGGGCCTCTCTGCTTAAGCTGCTGCCCCCGCGACCTGACCTCGGATAAGCGGAAGAAGATGGATCGAGGTTATTTCAACTTGAATATGTTGTGTACAGTATAGCTATGTTTCACCAAGGCAGAACTTGATGGGTAGCGACACCAACAGGGCTGAGTAACACTGGTGTAAGGTATTCTCCTCTGTTACACACATGAATGAAGCTCCTGTCAGCATACAGATCGTCAGTAATGCAATGAGCGATTCTAAACGGCAGTGCACATGGTTGCGGCGTGTTTGGCAGATTGAGCAAATCTCCTTCACGTCACACATATCCTTCTTAATAAATATTTTAAAACAAAGCGTGATATCTGTCTCTTTGATGAAGGAAATACATAACAGAAAACTCGCTAACTCTGAACTCTGTTAACTGAGTTGTACCCAAATGCTATGCTGTGTGTACATTTCCTAAATTCTAAAAAATAAGAAAGTCCTTATTTTGCCACAATTAAATATGCAGACAAGCACGCTTAAAACACAATGTTATATGTCAATTGAATATTATTAAAGGGATTTGTTTCATTTTTCACGAGGATGACTATTTTATACACCAATTTAGAAGTCCTACAGCTGCCCACTTGGAGTTGTTTGTTGAAACTGAGCTGATATTACAAAGTACATCATGAAGAAATCACACAACCGCAGGCCCCCTTCAGGTATTAACAACCCTGTCCCATACTGACCTTTCAGGGACAATGTAATATTGGTCTGGGTGTGTAATATAGAGAGAGATTTTTAAGAGTGTCCCAAATTTCTAATTTTCTAATCTGGCAACCCTAGGATGGATGGATGGACAGACATCAGAATATGACTGATGTGTCATTGAAATGCAGTGAAATTAGATTTTCGATTAACTTCATCGTCCTACAGCCTGGAGTCACTAAAATGCCAAAATCAAAAAAGTTCATGTAGGACATAAAGATGGTTGAAACCTTCTGTAACTTCTGTAGGCAATTTCAATCCCAAGTTCATGTTTTATAAAGCCCATTATATGCACGATCCCGAGTGTGACCAGGGTCTGTACCTGAGGCCCCAGGTGTTTTTCCTGACTTGTGCCTGATGACTGCTGGGATAGGCTCCAGCCTATGGCTAAACCCTGCCCTTATTAAGAGGGTTTGAAAAATGGATGGATGTTCTTCCCCTTATTGAAAGTGATGTTGAAAATAGTTTCTAGTACCCGTAATGTGAAAGGATTAAGAAGAAAAAGTTTCAAACACATTCTTTTTTTTTTTTTTTAATACAACATTGATTTAAGCTTCAGATAGTCCTTTGCTTAATCATACATTTTATTCATATAGCGCCTTTTCCATGCTCCAGCATTATAGGAGAACACTGTGTACTTTGCGTATTTCTGAATCTTTTCCACATTCCTTTCCAAAGATCTTTCCTAAATTCATATTCAGAAATTATTACTAATCTAACAACTGTACTCAATTGTGTTCACTTTCTCTCTCTCGACTGCGCTCTTTGAATGCGTTATATCCGTAACAAAATGTATGGGAAGACATTCCAACTAAGGTTGACTGGCAAGGAAACATCACAGTGATAAAGGCGAGTAAAAGGCGTTTACTACGCTGGCTTTCTAAGGAGAGCTGACAGCAGAAGCCGTTAAAAGATGAAGAGACGGAAACAAAAGCACCGTTCAAAATGCGCGCCGAGCTTTTAAAATGGACCATCGAAAGGAGACTTCTGGGCAGAGCCTAAAAGAGAACCCGGCCCCCATACGTTTCACCCAATCAGAAGACGAGAGGGTCTAAATATAAAGCGCTTCGTGCAAGTGTTTCTCTATTCATCTTCTGTTCCTATAGAGTGCGTAATTGTGTTAAGTTGTCGAAATGGCAAGAACGAAGCAGACAGCCCGTAAATCTACTGGAGGTAAAGCTCCCCGAAAACAGCTCGCCACTAAAGCGGCTCGTAAGAGCGCTCCTGCTACCGGTGGCGTGAAGAAGCCTCACCGTTACAGGCCCGGCACTGTAGCTCTGAGAGAGATTCGTCGCTACCAGAAGTCCACTGAGTTGCTCATCCGCAAGCTGCCCTTCCAGAGATTGGTAAGAGAAATCGCTCAGGATTTCAAGACTGATCTCCGTTTCCAGAGCTCCGCCGTCATGGCTCTACAGGAGGCCAGTGAGGCGTACTTGGTCGGTCTGTTCGAAGACACCAACTTGTGTGCCATCCACGCCAAGAGGGTGACCATAATGCCGAAGGACATCCAGCTGGCTCGCCGCATTCGTGGAGAACGCGCTTAAGTATGAACATCTACTTACAGAAGTCCATAAACAACAAAGGCTCTTTTAAGAGCCACCACAAGTTCTTTACTAAGAGACAAAGTCCTCTTAATGTGCCCTACGGTAAACTTGCCATTGTCACATTGCACAAGATTAGAAGATGCGTGTATAAATACTCCCAAGTAAGAGATACGCCCTGCTTTTAGTGTAGAGGGAACCACTCCATCCACCCTCCTTGCCTTAATGCGCATTCCGGGCGTTTTACGTAAACTGTATGCATGCAACTATTTGAAACACTGGAACCTGCCGTCTCCACGCCAGTGCAAATGAATAACCAAACCCTAAAAAAAAGCCACAGCCATTTCGCAGGAACGGCAAAAACGCCATCAGCCCTTAAAACGCATTAGAAATGGGTCTGCTCTTCTCGAAAGTGTGGGGGGCTCTTAAAAGAGCCGTTTGTGTATAACTATCGGGCCATGCAAACGGATCACTTCTTTTTGGGTGCTGCCTTCTTTACAGTCTTCGCTTTGGCCACCTTAGGCTTTGCTGCTTTGGCCTTCTTCGGGCTCTTAACAGCCTTTTTGGGCTTTGCAGCCGGCTTCGCTTTCTTAGGGCTCTTGGTGGCTTTCTTTGCTGCTGCAGGCTTCTTAGCAGTTTTCTTGGCTGCCGCGGGTTTCTTCGCTGCCGGTTTCTTCACTTTCTTGGCGGCAGCGGGCTTTTTCGCCGCTGGCTTCTTTTTCGGTGTCGCCTTTTTCTTGGTGGACTTCACCTTGGGTTCTGACTGTTTCTTATTGATTTTAAAGGATCCGGAAGCCCCGGTACCTTTTGTCTGCACGAGAGAGCCTTTACTCACAAGGCTTTTTACGGACAGTTTCACGCGGGCGTTATTCTTCTCCACATCGTAGCCACCGGCGACAAGAGCCTTCTTGAGCCCAGCCAACGAGAGCCCGTGACGCTCTTTTGAAGCCGACACAGCCTTGACGATCAAATCAGAGACGCTAGGGCCGGTCTTTTTGGGCTTCGAGCTCGCTTTCTTCTTTGGCGCTTTAGCCGGAGCGGGTGCTGCTGGCGCGGTTTCTGCCATTTCAAACAAACACACTTGGATTTCTCTGTAAAAGTCTCCAGTGAGACGCGTCTCAGCCGCTCATATTAGACTGGTGAGAACCGTGCAGACTCAAGCAGCGCGTTTCACGTAACAAGAGACCTGACGAGTGTGCTTTCGGTTTTCACAAAATCCCCCTAATTTAGGAGGAAAAAATCGGAAAGATCAACCCTGAGACCACGAGATGTCGAGGGAAACATGTTGTTACCAGATCTGGTGCTATCATTTAAAAAGAAGGTACCGCTAAACGGTCAGAAGGAGAAAAGGCACCGCGTAAAGGACGAGCTGTCACTCTTTACAAGACAAACAATGATTTCCTTTCGAATACTCGGTGACTGCACGTTCTTTCAAACTGGAAGCGCGCTGGATTGAAAATAGACAGATCGAATATTGATGTCGAGAAGTGTTTATGTAATTTATCCAGAAATCCATTTAAAATCCGAGGTCTCTACAAGATCAAATTAACACACCAACAAGAGTAGTTTACCTAATTTTTGTCAGGCTTATTTCAGACACTTGTAAAGAAAAATAACTTCCTTTCAAAACCCCTGGGAATAAAACCGTATTACACTTCTGATAATAAAATAGCCCATAGAAAATTCTATCTTTAGACGGATCCAGTCAGCTACAGATAACCATAATTTAGCTGTGATTACTGAAAATGAAAATTGCATTTGAAAGACATCTCCAAAGTTTAGATGACTAAATTCATTTCAATCCCTGCTTCCATGTTCAGCTTTTCCATAGAAGATAGATAGGTAGATAGATAGATAGATAGATTGGTCCATCTGTTTTAATTTAAGATAAGAAAGTGTAAAGATGGGATTGAAGACAGTCACATAATCCAATTACCTTGGAGATCAATTATAATCTAAACTTCAGTGTTCTTACCACCTTTAGTGCAACTTGACGGTTATGGAGAAACTAAAGACAGAGGCTGTGTCCTGGAGCTTCAAGCATAAGATGATAATAGAAACTTTGCCAGAAGATACTCAGTTGTAAGCCACACTCAGATTGACATGCAGGGACAGCCTGAAAACTAGGACCAAAAAATTAATAAGACATGAAGGACTTGTGTGACCTCTGTACTGACTGTGTTTGGAGCAACATTTGAACCATGTACCGTAGAATTATATATCACTGTACTGCTCCACACTCTCGCAGTTCGGCATGGGATTATTGCATGAATAGAATATACGAATATAAAGTAGCAGGTGTTGTTTTGCAATACTGAACATTGTATTGCTCCTCTGAAATACAGTTAAAGGGAAAAAAGAAAACAATGTGAAACTAACATTTGTTTCAATTGTACACATGGGAAATCTTGGTGCTGGAAAATGGATTATCTGTCCGACAGAATACAGTTTGTGACAACGAGGAACAGTGTCACTGATGCGGATGAGAGCATCAGTGGAGCCGCACAAGGAACAGTCCTGTGTTCTTATCTCTTCCCAGTGGACACCTCAGACTATACATGTAAGACCAGTTCATGTTTCATCAGGCAAAGAGGATTGTTTTTGACTTGACATCAACAAAACCAAGGAACAGTTTATTGACGTTGGTTGCATCAAAGAGGCTGAACGACCAGAGCACTATTCAGGAAGTGTATGAGGGGGTGCTACAAAGCTACAAAAACTTGTGGATTCACATTAATGGCATGGTGGACTGGTCTCGTAATACAGAGGAACCGTATATGCAAGGGCAGAGAAGACGTTTTTCTGGAAGTTTTGGCCCTAATTGTTCTTGTTCCACAACCAGAGTTTTCAATTTCTCTCAATTTCTTCATGGGTCCTCCGGTTTCCTCTCACAGTGCAAAGGCGTGCCGTTTCAGTTAATTTGAGAGGTTAAATTGGTTTACTGACTGGGAGAATGTCGGTGTTTACCCTGCAATGGACTGGAACCCAGTCCAAGACTTGTTCGTGCCTTGTCACCCAAGGCTGCTGGGATAAGCACAAGCTGTCCTGCTTCCCTGATTTGGTGTGTGTGTGTTCACTCTGTGATGGCCTCTCGCCCTGTCCAGGGATTGTTCCTGCCTTGCAACTGCAGAGACAAAATAGGATAAAGTGTAAAAATGTCAGCATTATTTGATCTAAATAAAAATTTGAAACTTAACTAAATGTTAAGCTAATACGGCAAAATCTTTCTCAGTGAAACAGAAGGGCAGAATATAATAGAAGATGCAAATGTGGGAATTTTATTTTTTTTGTGTTAGAAGGGGATCAGTTTAAGTACATTAGTGAATAACCAAATCTTTACGAAGACATAAATATTAGTATTATCTTAATTAATGTATTTTCCTTCTTTGCTACCCAGGTCCTTCCTGCGTGGAGTTTGCATGTTGTCCCTATGGCTGTGTAAATTTCATCTCACAGCCCAAGGATGTGTAGATTAGGTGAACTAGCAAAGCTAACTTGGCCATAGAGTGTGCTTTGTGTGTTTGCCCTGTAATGGATGGGCATCCTGTCCAGAGTTTGCTCCTGCCTTGTACCCTATGGTAGCTGGGATCGGCTCTAGCACCCTCGCATAATCCTGGTCTGGAGTAAGCAGGTTAGAAAATGACATGCCATGTTCATTCTATTAATTTTCGTAATACATTTGTTATGGAGAACTTAATACTGTGTTGTGATATTAGTTCATTTAAATACAGACTGGCCGATTAATGGTAGCCATTCTAAAGAATATGATCATTTGAAAACAAATTCCTATGCTTTTTTAAAAAATATCGGTGTTGGTATTGAAAATCTGACACAAAAATAATAAATAAATGTGAGCCATGTCTCTCTAGAAAAAGCAGTGTTGTGCAGAAGAATCAGCACAAACAGATGGATTTATTCTTGAAACAAATGGGAGTACAAGGCAAGTCCCTACTTGCTAAAGAAACCCTTTAGATCAAGTAATATAAAATAAAATACTAGTGATTACAATATACAGCCTATTAAAAAAAAAAAAAAAAGTTCTGAAAGACCAAGAAACAATCTAATGGAAAAGGCTCCAGTCTGAACAGATGGGTGGCTCTGAAAAGAGCCGTTGGTGTTAATGAACGAGTCGCCCTCATCTACTTGCTCTTAGCTGGTTTCTCGGTCTTCTTGGGCAGAAGCACGGCCTGAATGTTGGGCAGCACACCACCCTGAGCGATGGTCACGCCACCTAACAACTTATTGAGCTCCTCATCGTTACGCACAGCCAGCTGAAGATGGCGAGGGATGATTCTGGTTTTCTTGTTATCACGGGCAGCATTCCCGGCCAACTCGAGAATTTCAGCGGTCAGGTACTCGAGCACGGCAGCCAAGTAAACGGGAGCACCAGCGCCCACCCGCTCAGCATAGTTGCCTTTCCGTAGGAGCCTGTGAACACGGCCGACAGGGAACTGCAAACCAGCTCGAGAAGAGCGAGTCTTAGCCTTAGCACGTGCCTTACCGCCAGTCTTTCCTCTTCCAGACATCTTGACTTGTACACAGTAATTACTTACAACGGAATGGTCGCAGTAGCCAACGTTGCGCTTTTATTAAGGCTTCCTTCGGGCGCGACGATCTGAACAAACGGACCGCTCATTTGCATTTGCTTTTACGTCATTTGGTGGTGGTGGTGGTGGGGGGGGTCGGTCCAGGGCACGACTGTCCTTCCCCTTTGGACGACGCCTCCAGTGCAAAAATTACATCTCCGATCAAAGAATACATCGTGCCTTTTTATTGTTTTGATCCTTCCTGTGTTCTACATATGTACACACACATATTTTCTTTAACACCTTATATCTCTCATAATGTGGATTTTATTGAACCGATTATTTTAATTTTATATATATATATATATAAATGATAAAATATGTATTGTTCAAGGCGGTATACAGAGAAACATAACGCACGAAGGGCTGTATGCACATTGCCTTATTCTGCACTTACGTAGTCCCCACGTGAACGATATATCAGGGCGCTAAAATAAATAGATGAGTAGAGCTACAGAACTATTGTTGAAACGGTAAAAGAGGGCACATATTACTTTAGTTTAAAAAAAAAGGTTTAGTTTCCTACATTAGTAAGCACAAAATCGTTGTTCCAATTGCCAAGAACCCCATTCGCGTACGGATTACCGAGCTATTGACCCTTTTCCCTTCATCTCTACTAATAATATGCCTCGCGATTACGTTCAAGTTACTTTGTTTCGTCTCTTCTGATGGGCTTATACCATATATTGTTACCTGCCACGATTGCCGTAAAGATGACAGGGATACTGAAAGGTTATAGAAAAGAAAAAAAATTAGAAAGAACAAACTTAACATGTAGTTTTTAAAACACATAGCCCAATAGAAAAGTGCGCGCGAATTTTGACTCATTCATAACTTAACGGTCGTGTCTGAAATGAAGGAAACAGCGGCTCGTATGTTGTTGGTGGCCACGCCTTAACTCTGCGGCGCTTGCG
Source organism: Polypterus senegalus (assembly GCF_016835505.1). NCBI lineage: Eukaryota > Metazoa > Chordata > Cladistia > Polypteriformes > Polypteridae > Polypterus > Polypterus senegalus. The sequence goes on along the minus strand of NC_053167.1, from coordinate 138,221,257 downwards.
ATTTGCATGCCTGCCTTTAAAATGAGGAACCCGGGAAGTTGCGCTATTCAGTTTTTCATCGCTACGGTCTAATAGCAATGCCTGAACCTAAAGCTGCTCCTGCTCCTGCTCCTAAGAAGGGCTCTAAGAAAGCCGTTTCTAAGAGCCAGGCGAAGGGAGGAAAGAAACGCAGAAAGTCCAGGAAGGAAAGTTATTCCATCTATGTGTACAAGGTACTGAAGCAAGTTCATCCCGATACGGGCATTTCTTCAAAGGCAATGGGAATCATGAATTCGTTTGTGAACGACATCTTCGAGCGCATTGCCGGAGAGTCTTCTCGGTTGGCTCATTATAACAAGCGCTCCACTATTTCTTCCCGGGAGATCCAAACTGCTGTGAGGCTCCTGTTACCTGGAGAGTTGGCCAAGCACGCTGTGTCCGAGGGCACCAAAGCAGTTACTAAGTATACCAGCTCTAAGTAAACTGCCCGATTTCTGCTTAAAACCAACGGCTCTTTTCGGAGCCACCCACATTTTCTCAAAAGAGCTCAATTTAGCCTGTACAGAATTGTGAGGTTGATGCATTAAATATCTCCCTCCCCCACACGCTTTGGCATGCTTTTCCTGCGCCCGCTGCTTTACATTTTATAGCGACTCGGAACCACAATCCCGTTTATGGCAATAAGTCTGTCCTATGTTACAGCGGACGAGTACAAAATTGGTATGTAAAATCGAGTCAGCCAAAACACCGCAGAGTAGGAATGGTTAGAAGGCAGGAAATTATAGGGGGTGAAACTGATTAGGATTTCTCCAAGTACAAGAAATGGGAACAAACGCTGCTAAAATGGAACTTAATCGGGGAGGGGAAGAGAGTTGCTCTAGCTAGTGATGGGAACTCCGGCTCTTTTCAAAGCTTCGCCTGTTTTGGATCGGCTCCCAAATGGCTCTTCGTTTAGTATCACTTGGATGCTTATATTTTAGCCTAATTAAGCAATTATGAATGGTTTGTGTATAAGCAATTTCTTATTCATTGTTTTCAGACATTACCTATTTTTATGCATTTTTTCCATTACAAAAAATGCACCGTTACTATTATTCAAAATTAAATTAAAAATAAGATGAACAACTTAACACAACTTAAACAAACAAAGGCCAATCTCAACAACAATATGACTCTTTGAATAAAAGTTTTAGGCCAGGAACATACATGGGGTTTAAGGCCTGTACAAAAGTTGTAAATCCAATGTCCTCCACAATGGAAAATGGTTGAAAGTCGCTAGCTATCATTTTAGCCAGCTCCTCATCGGCACTTCTTTGTTTGTCTGGCGTCATTTGTTTTGAAATAAATGTGCTTATTTTGGTTTGAACTGAAGACCGTGTTATACCTGCAGTTTTCGGTAAGACAGTGGATGGCAGGAGAGAGGGCACGCTCTCCTCCAGTTGCACGGATGGGTGGGTGGATCTTATAGCCTATGTCTGTGCAGGTTTGTTGTTGACCCTGCTGCTCTAACGGATATTTTCATATTACAAATTCTGCACTTAGTTTTGCAGCCAGATGCTGCTGCTTTTTCGGCTTTCACTCATTTCTTCACGATGCGCTTGCATTTAAATCTGGCTCCTCGTCTGTCGCATCGACAGGTACAGTGTACCTGGCCTGTACCAACACTCGCTGACTTCGGAGCATCTGCCCCCCTTTCACATAGTGGTACGATCCTAGTCCGATGTGTCGTTTGTGAACGAGCCGGCATTATGAGCAAATGTTCTGTGCGCCCATATAAATAAAGTCCCGTCCCAACCGAATGGATTTGCAGCGGAGCAGGAGCGGCTGAAGGTTCGGCTCTGCTCGACGGGCATCGGCTCCTCTCGTTCGCTTCAAAGCATCGGTTCTTAGAGCCGGCTCGTTCGCGAACGACACATCACTAGCTCTAGCAATGAAAGAACCACCAAAGGGGCCTTGACTGTTACAAAGCAACTGAATAGCTCTTAAAGTATCCGTTTCAATCGGTAACGGGAACACATTTTGCCAAGTACTCCATTCTTACTACTGTGGAAAGGACCTCGCCAACTATTTCACAATAGCAGAAGGAAAGCTCTCCAAATAGAAAACGTGGGCGGCTCTGAAAAGAGCCTTTGGATTATTTCTTTTAAATCTCAATTATTGCTTAACCTCCGAAGCCATACAGAGTACGACCCTGCCTCTTCAAAGCGTATACCACATCCATGGCAGTGACAGTTTTTCTCTTGGCATGCTCAGTATAGGTGACAGCATCCCGAATGACATTCTCCAAGAACACTTTCAGCACTCCACGGGTTTCTTCATAGATCAACCCAGAAATTCGCTTCACTCCACCTCTCCGAGCCAAACGACGGATAGCAGGCTTTGTAATACCTTGAATGTTATCTCGCAGAACTTTACGATGACGCTTTGCGCCACCCTTGCCAAGTCCCTTTCCACCTTTACCACGACCAGACATATTTACCTCGTTCTAAACTTCAGCTAATTAACAGCAGAATGTGCGGGTCTTCGCCTGATATGAGTACAACGACGACCTACTCGAACGCAGCACTGGAAATGTTTGCGCGGGCTTTCAGGAAATCGCGCTTTGAATTTTCTCTTTTGTATCCGAGCACAAGTCTCATGAACAAAGACGCTAGCCCGCCATATGGAATCGAATTTGAGTGAGAGTTTATAGAAGCAGCTAATTGAGTGATACACTTAGGCTTTCCAGAACCTTACTTCTTTTCTGGTGCTACTCTTTGGTGTAAATAGTACCTCGCATCCTTTCATTCATGTGAGAAAACGGTGCGTTTGGTTGTTTTCTGTTGAGAAAATAATAATAAAAAAAGCCTGAAAGTAGCCTATATTCTTATATATCGCTGTCCACTCTGTGTGCCGTTTTAAGTTACATAAACAAAGATTTTTATGCACAAGTTAATTCAAAATACAATCAAGTTTTGTTTGATTATTCTGTACTGAAGCGTATTAGGGCCACGGTGAAAAAAAAAGAAAACGTCGAGATTAAAGTCGACATGTTGACTTTATTCTCGACATTTCCACTTTATTCTCGACATTTATCTTGAGATTAAAGTCGACATTTCCACTTTATTCTCGTAGCGTTTGTCAGTAGAATGTCGCAAACTAAACTTCATCTTAAAATGAATTTTTAATTTACTATATTTTCTCAAACCCCGTTATAAATTAAGTAGCCCATTAAATGCTGTGTGTTAAGTGTTCCTCGACCCATGTTAATCGGTACACGCATCTTAAACTGATTTCCTCTTGCACTAAAAGGATGCGAAGGCAGCGATCGCCGCACAGAATACATTCACTTCATGATTTCCCTGCTCTCTGAACATTTAGAATGCTAAGATAAAAACTTGATATCATTTTCATGATGAAATGTATTAAGGCATTCGGGGGCACGGTGGTGTGGTGTGGTGTGGTGGTTGCACTTCACAACTGCCTCACAACAAGGCGGTCCCGGGTGTTGCATGGGGTGTTGTGTGTAGCAGGGGCGGATATAGAAAATTATTCATGGGGTGGCAAGGGGGTGGCATTAAAATTATGAGGGGTGGCAACACTGAAGCAAGCATCCTTGCATGGTTTTTGTGGATTCAAGGAATGCTATTCTTTATTCAGTGTATACACTAGGGCCACATTTTTACATTGTTCTATAAAAATGAAATAAAGGCTGATTTGTGATTGACTTGAATCTGATATCTGGATTGGAAAGTCAGATAAATTAAATGAGATGGTACGGTATATTTAACTTCTCTTTATTGTGTTTTATGCAAACCTATGCGTTTTACGCAAAGTCTATGCCAAGTTTAATTTACTGAGCATGACAAACAATGCAGAGTGCACATTGATACAAAATCTCAATGGATCGTTAAGTCAAAAACACATAATAAATATACAGAAACCACATTTAAATCACCTGAAATGACTTGCACCAATGTTGCTGAAGATATAGCTGAATTAAAGCCTCCTAAACCCTGTACAGTCCTCCTACTTTTAGTACCAGCTATTCCAGATATTAGTCAGTTTCGCACCTATGGTGAGTTGTTGGAAGCCACTGTGAGATTAGTTAAAGGAGCTGAGCAAGATCATCAACCTTGTGCCTCTGATTACCAAAAGGCTGAATTGCTACTTGTACGAAGGGCTCAGATAGATAGTTTCCTGATGAGTTCAATCAACTACAAGAAGGTAAACCTGTTTCTTCTAGTAGCAGACTGATAACCTTATCTCCAGAATTTGACCATTCCAGTGAAATTATCAGAGTTGGTGGTAGGCTGCGACGAGCTGAGCTGTTGGAATGTGATGCAATGCATCCTATTATATTGGATCCTACTCACCCTGTGACAAAATTACTGATTCAAAGATATGATGAACAACTTAGTCACCCAGGACCAGAACGTTTATTTGCTGAAATTAGGCGCACATACTGGATCCTGAGAGGAAGAGAGGCAATTAGGAAACATCAGCATGTTTGCAGAGAGTGTCAAAGATGGCGAGCTAAACCTCAAATGCCTAAGATGGCCGATCTGCCACTAGCCCGGCTCCGTTTATTTAAGCCAGCATTCTATAGTACTGGAGTGGATTGCTTTGGGCCTTTTATTGTGAAGGTCGGCCGTCGTAATGAAAAGAGATGGGGAGTAGTATTTAAATGTCTTAGAACCAGGTGTGTCTATTTGGACATATTTAATAGCATGGATGCAGACTCTTTCTTAATGACCCTTCGACGCTTTATTCCACGACGGGGAAAACCCTATGAACTGCTTTGTGATCAAGGTACAAATTTCCGTGGAAGTAATCGAAAGTTGTGTGAGGCCTTTGCAAGTTTAACAAATGATCTTAAGTTGCTTCTGGCCTAACAAAAAATTAGGTTCCAGTTCAATCCACCAGGTGCACCACATTTTGGTGGTGCTTGGGAGCGGGAGATTCGTTCGATAAAGACTGCACTTAACATAACCTTGGGGTCCCAAACAGTTACTGAAGAGGTGCTGAGGACAATTCTAGTGGAAGTAGAAGGGATCTTAAACGCAAAACCTTTGGGGTACGTTTCTTCCAATTTAGCTGATCTTGACCCAGTGACCCCAACTATCTGCTTATGGGGTGGCCTGACTCATCTCTTCCTCAGGTTGTCTATCCTGAATCAGATCTCTTGACTAGAAGGAGATGGAGACACAGCCATGTGCTGGCAGATCGTTTTTGGTCATGCTTTCTTAAGTATTACCCACCGAATCTTCAGACATGTCAGAAGTGGCTGAAAGAGGCAGCTAATCTAGCTGATGGAAAGGTAGTAATGCTTCTTGATCCACAGTTACCCAGAGCTTCATGGCCTGTAGGTAGAGTGCTGCGCGTCATACCAGGAGCTGATGGACGAGTTCGAACAGCTGAAGTAAGGATTAATGGAAGAGTGTATACTCGACCTGTGACCCGACTTATAGAACTTCCAGAAATATCTGACGATGAGCCTTCCAGTGACAAACCTTCAGAATGACGTAAGAGGTCAAATTTGGTATACCAAATTTGGGGGCGGCTGTAAAAAAGGCTCCTGTGCCTTTAAGGCACTGAAGCATGATCACGTGAAAACCGTGGCGTGTGCAGTGAGCATGTGCGTTTGTTAGATGTACCTCGTGAGAGCCGGAACTACTGGAGCCACTAGAGAAAGTTTAAGTTTGTGCGTTGTTGACCAAATAACCACACATACACCTACTCACCTACCTGTACGGTTGTTCTACTTCATGTGAAATTTTGGCATCTCAACATTAAAGTGATGTTCCTGAAATGGTTGGATTAGTTCCTGGGTTTTAACCGACACACCACAGCGACTACAGCGTATTGCAAGTCTGCCTTCTGCCTTTCTTCATAACAGCCTCATTGTATCCATTATTGCTAATCACTAAGATTTCAGTTTTCTCTTTATTTAACTTGAGAAAGTTACTATTCATCCATTCTGAGATACAAGTCAGACATTGTGTTAGTGAATCAAGAGAATCGGGGTCATCAGGTGCTATTGATAAGTACAGCTGTGTGTCATCAGCATAGCTGTGGTAGCTCACGTTGTAACCTGAGATAATCTGACCTAACGGAAGCATGTAGATTGAGAATAACAGCGGACCCAGGATAGAGCCTTGTGGAACACCATATCAGATATCATGTGTCTTCGAGTTGTAATTACCACAACTAACAAAGAATTTTCTCCCTGTCAGGTAGGATTCAAACCAATTTAAGACCCTGCCAGAGAGGCCCACCCATTGACTAAGGCGATTTCTACGAATATTGTGATCAATGGTGTCAAATGCGGCACTCAGATCTAAGAGGATGAGAACAGATAAATGGCCTCTGTCTGCATTCACGCAAATCATTTACTACTTTAACGAGTGCAGTTTCTGTGCTGTGATTTGTTCTAAAACCCGACTGAAATTTATCAAGAATAGCAGGTTTATTGAGGTGGTCATTTAACTGCATAATGACTGCCTTCTCTAGAACTTTACTTAAGAAAGGCAGGTTAGAGATGGGTCTAAGATTTTCAAGAGCCGAGGGGTCAAGATTATGTTTCTTAAGAAGGGGTTTAACTACAGTAGTCTTAAGGCAGTCTGGGAAGACCCCCGTATCTAATGACGAATTAATTATGTCCAGAATATTTTTAATTAGCACACCTGATACTTCTTTGAAAAACATGGTTGGTATCGGGTCAAGGACGCAGGTGGAGGGTTTTAATTGAGAGATTATTTTTTGTAAATCAGGTAAATCTATCCTAGTGAAAGAGTTTAATTTGTTTATAACAGGATGCTGGGGTATAGGAGGATCCTTAGTGTTGGAGGGATATACTATGTTATTTCTAATATCATTCATTTTTTGATTGAAAAATACAGTGATAGCCTCACAGGTTTTACTGGAAGAACTTTGGAGGCATTCCTTTGAGTTACCTGGGTTTAGTGGGCGACCAATTGTAGAAAATAAGACTCTGGGATTACTAGCATTGTTATTTATAATCTTGGAGAAATAGCAGCGTCTCTCAAGACGGACAGTGTTATTGTATTCTGTTATTTTGACTTTTAATATTTCATGGTGGATAGTAAGTTTAGTCTTCCTCCATTGACGCTCAGCTCTGCGGCATGTTCTCTTTAAATCAGACACTCTTTTGGTCTTCCATGGTATACCAATGCTAGAAGATTTTTTAACTGTCTTTTCAGGTGCAACTATGTCAACAGCAGCTCTCACTTTAGTATTAAATCTTTCCACCTTACTATTTACATTATCCTCACTATTATAGCTGGCACTATAAACGGACTGATTGCTTAGGTCGATGTATTCGTTCCAATCTGCCAATAAAAGATGATCTTTTGAGCACACAGGATGGTGAGGAGATGAGAAGGTTTAAAGAACAACAACAAACTAAACAAAAGATGTATTTTGACAGAGGCACACAACAGTTGCCAGAGCTATGTGAAAGAGACAGTGTAAGATTCAAAGATAACACAATTACATGGACACAAAAGGGATTGTAATAAAACAAGCGCAACCCAGATATTACCATATACAAACAGAAGGAGGTAGAGTAATACGGAGGAATCGACAGCATCTTCCAAAGGAAAAAAAATTGAATTAGCAGGAATATTCTAACAATGAGCAGGAGAATGTTGTGGAAGAAAATTTAAAGGAACAACAACTACAACTCAGGAAATCTGCTCATCACAGGAAATGCCCTGAAAGACTGATTGAGTCATGTTAAAACAATTAGAAAATATGAAAATTCTTGGGTATTGGCTATTGTACATAATTTGAAATAGTAAAATTTAAAATACTAAAAATATGTTGATACCAAGTTTTAAGAAATTACAGTCTTTTGAGTTATAAAGAAAGATGTAATGATAGTTGATGTTGATCTGTGAACTCGACAGCTAATAGTAATGTCTTAATTTACATACAGGAAGTTGTAAGAGGATTTAGTGTTTTGGAAGAGGTTGTTGTACATGTTTAGGACTGTTCAAGTAAAGAGTTACTCTTTTCCAAACAATGTGTCGCTGAGTTATTGGAACCCGCAATAAAAACAATACATCTGGCGGGCTAGCTTCTTTGTTCGTGAGACTTGTGGTCCGCAGCGAAAGACAAAATTCAAAAACCCGCGCAGACATTTCCTGTTCTGTTTTCGATCCGGTCGTCGTTTCGATCATATCAGGCGAGGATCCACGCGTTGTCGTGTTAATTAGTTGAAATCTAGAACGAGTTAAACATGTCTGGTCGTGGTAAAGGTGGAAAGGGACTTGGTAAGGGTGGCGCAAAGCGTCATCGTAAAGTTTTGCGAGACAACATTCAAGGTATTACAAAGCCTGCTATCCGTCGTTTGGCTCGTAGAGGTGGTGTGAAGCGAATTTCTGGCTTGATCTATGAAGAAACCCGTGGAGTGCTGAAAGTGTTCTTGGAGAATGTCATTCGGGATGCTGTCACCTATACTGAGCATGCTAAGAGAAAAACTGTCACCGCCATGGATGTGGTATACGCTTTAAAGAGGCAGGGTCGTACTCTGTATGGCTTCGGAGGTTAAGCAATAGTCGAGACTTAAAAAATAATCCAAAGGCTCTTTTTAGAGCCGCCCACGCTTTCTATTTGGAGAGCTTTCCTTTTGCGGTTCTGTAATGTCCATTAAAATGGCAAAGTTCCTTCCACCGTAGTAAGGATGGAGTTACACTACTTGGCAAAGGTGTTATCTAAGGAAGCGGATACTTTGCGAGCGATTCAGTTAGTTTATAGTAGTCCCGGCCATTTTAAACGTTTTAATTGTTAAGGAAAACCTCCACCCACCCCCAGATTTGTAACGTTTTAACCCATTTCTGGAACTTGGAGTAATTGCGATCTTTTTCTACCCAATCCTTGTGGCAATTTTCTGCCTTCAAACCATTCCTACTCTGCGGCGTTTGACAACTATAGTGGTCAAGAACAGACTGGTCTGTACAATTTCAGGCTCATTGCCATAAACGGGACTGTGGTTCTGAGAGAATAAAATGCATCAACCTCACAATTCTGTAAAGATTAATGGAGCGCTTTTGAGAAAATGTGGGTGGCTCTGAAAAGAGCCGTTGGTTTTAAGCAGAATTCAGGCAGTTTATTTGGAGCTGGTATACTTGGTAACTGCTTTGGTGCCCTCGGACACAGCGTGCTTGGCCAACTCACCAGGTAACAGGAGCCTCACAGCAGTTTGGATCTCCCGGGAAGAAATAGTGGAGCGCTTGTTATAATGAGCCAACCGAGAAGACTCTCCGGCAATGCGCTCGAAGATGTCGTTCACAAACGAATTCATGATTCCCATTGCCTTAGAAGAAATGCCCGTATCGGGATGAACTTGCTTCAGTACCTTGTACACATAGATGGAATAACTTTCCTTCCTGGACTTTCTGCGTTTCTTTCCTCCCTTCGCCTGGCTCTTAGAAACGGCTTTCTTAGAGCCCTTCTTAGGAGCAGGAGCAGCTTTCGGCTCAGGCATTGCTGTTAAAGCGTAGCGATGAGAAACTAAACAGCGAAACTCCCCGGGTTCCTCATTTTAAAGGCGGCCATGCAAATAGCAAGCGCCGCAGAGTTAAGGCGTGGCCACCAACGACATACGAGCCGCTGTTTCCTTCATTTCAGACACGACCGTTAAGTTATGAATGAGTCAAAATTCGCGCGCACTTTTTTATTGGGCTCTGTGTTTTAAAAAGTAGGCTACATGTTAAGTTTGTTCTTTCTATTCTTTTTTCTTTTCTATAACGTTTCAGTATCCCTGTCAGCTTTACGGCAATCGTGGCAGGTAACAATACATGTTGTAAGCCCATCAGAAGAGACGAAACAAAGTAACTTGAACGTAATCGCGAGGCATACAATTAGTAGAGAGGAAGGGAAAAGGGTCAATAGCTTGGTAATCCGTACGCGAATGGGAATTCCTGGCATTTGAAAAAACGATTTTGAGTTTAACAATGTAGGAAAGTAAACTTTTTTTTTTTACTAAAGTAATATGTGCCCTCTTTTACCGTTTCAACAATAGCTGTGTAGCTCTACTCCTCTATTTATTTTTGTGCCCTGAGAAATCGCGAAAATCGTTCACGTGGGGACTACGTAAGTGCAGAATAAGGCAATGTGTATGCAGCACTTCGTGTGTTATGTTCCTCTGTGTTCCGCCTTGAACAAAATATATTTTATCATTTTACATATAAAATTAAAATATCAGTTCAATAAAATCTACATTATGAGAGATATAAGGTGTTAAAGAAAATTGTGTGTATGTACATACCTGTATGTAGAACACAGGTATGATCAAAACAATAAAAACAATAATACTCTTTGATCGGAGATGTTATTTTTGCACTGGAGGCGTCGTCCAAAGGGGTAGGACGTCCCTGGACCCCCCCTTAACCAAATGACGTAAGAGCAAATGCAAATGAGCGGTCCGTTTGTTCAGCTCGTCGCGCCCGAAGGAAGCCTTAATAAAAGCGCAACGTTGGCTACTGCGACCATTCCGTTGTAAGTAATTACTGTGTACAAGTCAAGATGTCTGGAAGAGGAAAGACTGGCGGTAAGGCACGTGCTAAGGCTAAGACTCGCTCTTCTCGAGCTGGTTTGCAGTTCCCTGTCGGCCGTGTTCACAGGCTCCTACGGAAAGGCAACTATGCTGAGCGGGTGGGCGCTGGTGCTCCCGTTTACTTGGCTGCCGTGCTCGAGTACCTGACCGCTGAAATTCTCGAGTTGGCCGGGAATGCTGCCCGTGATAACAAGAAAACCAGAATCATCCCTCGCCATCTTCAGCTGGCTGTGCGTAACGATGAGGAGCTCAATAAGTTGTTAGGTGGCGTGACCATCGCTCAGGGTGGTGTGCTGCCCAACATTCAGGCCGTGCTTCTGCCCAAGAAGACCGAGAAACCAGCTAAGAGCAAGTAGATGAGGGCGACTCGTTCATTAACACCAACGGTTCTTTTCAGAGCCACCTATCCGTTCAGACTGGAGCCTTTTCCATTCAGATTGTTTCTTGGTCGTTCAGCACTTTTTTTTAATGGGCTGTATATTGTAATCATTGGTATTTTATTTTATATTGCTTTATCTGAAGGGTTTCTTTAGCAAGTAGGTACTTGCCTTGTACTGTATAACTCCCATTTTATGTTTCGAGAATAAATCCACATCATCCATCTGTTCATGCTGGAGCCCTCTCCGTTAAGATTACTTAATGTAACAGCAACTTTTTATAGACTGTTCTCACTGGTAGTTTATCATGGACGTGGGCGCCTGTTTCTCTGTTGTTAATTGCTGTGTAAAACTTGCTTTTTCTTTTTGTAATCCTTTTTAAGGACTTGATCTGAAGGACCTCATGGTCCAGCCTTGGAAATCTTAACAGTATTGCAGTAGTGTAGCTTGGACTAAAGCTTGTAAGTGAACACTTTAAGTCCTTAGCACATTAAAGATACAGTTGTCCTTTACTAATGCGTTGTTCCACTTGTTTGGAACGCTTGTCTTTGAAACATATCTAAATGAAAGGTAAGTCTTTCATTCAGTTGTTTACTGTAGTAAAGGGTAGCCATTTTGGGATAAATGGCTGGCTGAGTTTCTAAAGGTGAATATTTTTCATTTTTTGGTGTGGCAGTGATTTTCATGTAATTTCCATTTTGTAGAAAACATACCTTGCCAAAGACAAAAACACCTGCTGTCCTCAGTCATGGATTGCAGTCTTCCTAGTCATTAGCTGTGTTTTCTCTTTGGCCCTTGGACAAAAGGAGCAGGGCCATATAGACTGGGACTTTCTAGCCCTAAAACAGATCTACTGATAATATGTTGATTAGCTAGAATATCTGACTTTTTTTGGTATATGGGAGTCTCATGTTGCGGGTTGGCTACACGTTTCCACTTGTCTTTTGGAAGCCTCTTCAACCTGCCACCTTTGATAATGTAACCAAGATAAGCAGCGTAAATGAGGACACGTGCATCCATGTTATGAGTTGTATATATATGGTGCTTTGTATGCAGTAACCCGTTTGAGTCTTGACTTTCTTTAATCAAGTAAGACCAAGGTGGCATGACAATCCAAGACTGCATAACTGATTAGCCAGACTGGGAACAGCAGAACAGTTTGATGTAAGTTTCTTGTAGTTAGTGACCTGTTTAAGGCTTCTCCAGAATGATGCATTGCATTTGCTGACAATTGTTCTTGCAGATGGTCAGAGGACTTTCTTTTGGCACATTTGATCCCTTTGTCCACTATATACTTGTGATGATCACAGTTCTCTTTCCAACTGTCCATCCATCCATTTCCGTAACCTTCTTATTCAAATCAGGGAAGCAGGGCAGCTTGTGCTTATCCCAGCAGCCGTGGGTGACAAGGCACGAACAAGTCTTGGACTGGGTTCCAGTCCATTGCAGGGCAAATACAGGCATTCTCCCAGTCAGTAGAACCAATTGAACCTCTCAAATTAACTGAAAGGGCACACCTTGGCACTGTGAGAGGAAACCGGAGCACCCATGAAGAAACAGAGAGAAAATGAAAACTCTGGATGGGGAACAAGAACAACTAGGGCTAGAACTTCCAGAAAAACAGCCTCCTAAGGAAAAACGTCTGCTCTGTCCTTGCATATACGGTTCCTCTGTATTATGAGACCAGTCCACCATGCCATTAATGTGAATCCACAAGTTTTTGTAGCTTTGTAGCACCCCCTCATACACTTCCTGAATAGTGCTCTGGTCGTTCAGCCTCTTTGATGCAACCAACGTCAATAAACTGTTCCTTGGTTTTGTTGATGTCAAGTCAAAAACAATTCTCTTTGCCTCATGAAACATGACCTGGTATTATATGTATAGTCCGAGGTGTCCACTGGGAAGAGATAAGGACATAGGACTGTTCCTTGTGCGGCTCCACTCATGCTCTCATCTGCATCAGTGACACTGTTCCTCATTGTTACAAACTGTATTCTGTTGGACAGATAATCCATTTTCCAGCACCATTCAAGATTTCCCATGTGTACAATTGAAACAAATGTTAGTTTCACATTGTTTTCTTTTTTCCCTTTAACTGTATTTCAGAGGAGCAATACAATGTTCAGTATTGCAAAACAACACCTGCTACTTTACTCCTATTCATGCAATAATCCCATGCCGAACTGCAAGAGTGTGGAGCAGTACAGTGATATATACTTCTACGGTACATGGTTCAAATGTTGCTCCAAACACAGTCAGTACAGAGGTGACACAAGTCCTTCATGTCTTATTCATTATTTGGTCCTAGTTTTCAGGCTGTCCCTGCATGTCAATCTGAGTGTGGCTTGCAATTGAGTATCGTCTGGCAAACTTTCTATTTTCACCTTATGCTTGAAGCTCCAGGACACAGCCTCTGTCTTTACTCTCTCCATAACCGTCAAGTTGCACTAAAGGTGGTCAGGAAACTGCAGTTTAGATTATAATTGATCTCCAAGGTAATTGGATTGTGTGACTGTCTTCAATCCTATCTTTACACTTTCTTATCTTAAGTTAAAACAGATGGACCAATCTATCTATTTAATGGAAAAGCTGAACATGGAAGCAGGAAGCCTGAAATAAATTTAGTCATCTAAAATGTTGAGGTGTCTTTCATTTTAAAAATGCAATTGTCATTTTCAGTAATCAGAGCTAAATTATGGTTATCTGTAGCTGACTGGATCCGTCTAAAGATAAAATTTTCTATAGGCTATTTTATTATCAGAAGTGTAATACAGTTTTATGCCCAGGAATTTTGAAAGGAAGTTATTTTCTTTACAAGTGTCTGAAATAAGCCTGACAAAAATTAGGCAAACTACTCTTGTCGGTGTGTTAATTTGATCTTGTAGAGACCTCGGATTTTAAGTGGATTTCTGGATAAATTACATAAACACTTCTCGACATCAACATTAGATCTCTCTATTTTCAATCCAGTGCGCCTCCAGTTTAAAAGAAGGTGCAGTTACCGAGTATTCGAAAGGAAATCATTGTTTGTCTTGTAAAGAGTGACAGCTCGTCCTTTACGCGGTGCCTTTTTCAACTTCTGACCATTTAGCGGTACCTTCTTTTTAAATGATAGCACCAGATCTGCTAACAACACGTTTCTCTCGGTGTCTCGTGGTTGATCTTTCCGATTTTTTCCTCCTAAATTAGGGGGATTTTGTGAAAACAGAAAGCACACTCGTCAGGTCTCTTGTTACGTGAAACGCGCTGCTTGAGTCTGCACGGTTCTCACCAGTCTAATATGAGCGGCTGAGACGCGTCTCACTGGAGACTTTACAGAGAAATCTTAGTGTGTTTGTTTGCAATGGCAGAAACTGCTCCAGCAGCGCCCGCTCCGGCTAAAGCGCCCAAGAAGAAAGCGAGCTCGAAGCCAAAAAAGACTGGTCCTAGCGTCTCTGATTTGATCGTCAAGGCTGTGTCGGCTTCAAAAGAGCGTCACGGACTCTCGTTGGCTGGGCTCAAGAAGGCTCTTGTCGCCGGTGGCTACGATGTGGAGAAAAATAACGCCCGCGTGAAACTGTCCGTAAAAAGCCTTGTGAGTAAAGGCTCTCTCGTGCAGACAAAAGGTACCGGGGCTTCCGGATCCTTTAAAATCAATAAGAAACAGTCAGAACCCAAGGTGAAGTCCACCAAGAGAAAGGCGACACCGAAAAAGAAGCCAGCGGCGAAAAAGCCCACTGCCGCCAAGAAAGTGAAGAAACCGGCAGCGAAGAAATCCGCGGCAGCCAAGAAAACTGCGAAGAAGCCTGCGGCAGCCAAGAAAACTGCGAAGAAGCCTGCAGCAGCAAAGAAAGCCACCAAGAGCCCCAAGAAAGCGAAGCCGGCTACAAAGCCCAAAAAGGCTGTTAAGAGCCCGAAGAAGGTCAAAGCAGCAAAGCCTAAGGTGGCCAAAGCAAAGACTGCAAAGAAGGCAGCACCCAAAAAGAAGTGATCCGTTTGCATGGCCCGATAGTTGTACACAAACGGCTCTTTTAAGAGCCCCCACACTTTCGAGAAGAGCAGATCTATTTTTAATGCGTTTTTGATCCATTTTAAAGGTCTGATGGCGTTTTTGCCGCTCTTGTGAAATGGCTGTAGCTTTTTTAGGGTTTGATTATTCTTCACTTGCACTAGCGTCGAGACGGCAGGTTTCAGCGTTTCAAATAGTTGCATACAGTTTACGTAAAACGCCGAGAATGCGCATAAGGCAAGGAGTGTGGATGGTGGGGTTCCTTTAACACTAAAGCAGGCTTTATCACTTGTATGTAGAAATACTCCCATCTTGCGTGTGCACTAAAAGCAGGGCCTCTCTATTACTTGGTAGTTATACATGCAACTTGCTTGTGCAACGCAAGAATGGCAGGTTTACCGTAGGGCACATTAAGAGGACTTTGTCTCTTAGTAAAGAGCTTGTGGTGGCTCTTAAAAGAGCCTTTGTTGTTTGTGGACTTCTGTAAATAGATGTTCATATTTAAGCGCGTTCTCCGCGAATGCGGCGAGCCAGCTGGATGTCCTTCGGCATTATGGTCACCCTCTTGGCGTGGATGGCACACAAGTTGGTGTCTTCGAACAGACCGACCAAGTACGCCTCACTGGCCTCCTGCAGAGCCATGACGGCGGAGCTCTGGAAACGGAGATCAGTCTTGAAATCCTGAGCGATTTCTCTTACCAATCTCTGGAAGGGCAGCTTGCGGATGAGCAACTCGGTGGACTTCTGGTAGCGACGAATCTCTCTCAGAGCTACAGTGCCGGGCCTGTAACGGTGAGGCTTCTTCACGCCACCGGTAGCAGGAGCGCTCTTACGAGCTGCTTTAGTGGCGAGCTGTTTACGGGGAGCTTTACCTCCAGTAGACTTACGGGCTGTCTGCTTCGTTCTTGCCATTTCGACAACTTCAACACAATTACGCACTCTATAGGAACAGAAAATGAATAGAGAAACACTTGCACGAAGCGCTTTATATTAAGATCCTCTCGTCTTCTGATTGGGTGAAACGTATAGGGGCCGGGTTCTCTTTTAGGCTCTGCCCAGAAGTCTCCTTTCGACAGTCCATTTTAAAAGCTCGGCGCGCAATTTGAACGGTGCTTTTGTTTCCGTCTCTTCATTTTTTAACGGCTTTTGCAGTCAGCTCTTCATAGAAAGCCAGCGTATTGAACGCCTTTTACTCGCCTTTATCACTGTGATGTTTTTTGCCAGCCAACCTTAATTGGAATGTCTTCCCATACATTTTGTTACGGATATAACGCACTCAAAGAGCGCAGTCGAGAGAGAAAGTGAACACAATTGAGTACAGTTGTTAGATTAGTAGCAATTTCTGAATATGAATGTAGGAAAGGAATGTGAAAACGATTCAGAAATACGCAAAGTACACAGTGTTCTCCTATAATGCTGGAGCACGGGAAAGGCGCTATATGAATAAAATGTATTATTAAGAAATGGACAATCTGAAGCTTAAATCAATGTTGTATTAAAAAAAAAAAAGAAAGCGTTTAAAACCTTTTCTTCTTAATCCTTTCACAGAATGAGTGCTAGAAACTATTTTCAACATCACTTTCAATAAGGGGAAGAACATCCATCCATTTTTCAAACCCTCTTAACAAGGGCAGGGTTTAGCCATCGGCTGGAGCCTATCCCAGCCGTCATCAGGCACAAGTCAGGATAAACACCTGGGGCCTCAGGTATAGAACCTGGGGGCTGTTCCACGAAGCGAGCTTATAAAATCGAGGATTATTTGTAATAGCCTCGCTTGAGTTAGCCTAACGGTTCACTTCAGGCTCATTGAGTTCCACGAACAAAATTCAGGTGTATTTAATCTCCGCTAATTCAAGCCAAGCTTGATAAGCGAGGCTCGTGCGCGTCCACGCGATATAAAAGGCAGCCTTGTTAATCGATGCTGGATAAGTAAGAATGGAAACTAAGGAAAGAGCTGCGTTTTTTTTGCAGGCGGAGCAATAATTATTATTACAAGCCTATGAGGACTACAAAGCTATAATAACTAGAAAGGGGAACACGAGCTGTATTATCAAAGCTCGTGAGGCTGCATGGCAGAAAATAGCTGACAAGTTAAATGCGTAAGAACATGATTTTAGTAACCTTTGTGTTAAGGATGTCAAACTATTTAACAACTAAATGAGAACAGTTTCAAGCCTTCAAAATGTATAGTCATTAAAATTTCCTTTTACATATGCATTTTGTTACCAGTTGTAAGGTACTTTAAGGTTATTTTAACACATTGATAAACAGGACAGCATGTTAATTATATGGGTTCATCTTGGATAAAAAGTGATATATAATTGTAATTATTAATATAATTATTAATAATGCTTGGTTTCAGGAGCAACATGAGTGGAACGAAAAGGTCCTGGCAGCAAGCGAAGAATGCGTCATTATTGGCATACGCTCCTGCTGCAGTATTGCCACATTATGCAAAACTGCACAGGCTACTACAATGTCACACGCTCTGTCTGGTGTAACTCTGAGATGCCGCAGGCAGTTAAACCTGGATTTTAACTGTCCAAATGTTATTTCAATGCGTGCCCTTGTCTTACAATGGGCATGGTTGAAATGTCTTTCTGCTTGTGTTGCAGGATTTGTATGGGGTGTGAGAAGAAACGGTAGACATGGGTATCCTCTGTCACCAAGCAGCACACCAGGAAAAATTCCTATAATGGAAAGTAGACACATTAGACTGTAATTTAATAAACTATAGTATATTTGTGAATTTTAGTTGACTCGCCTTGTCTGAGGCTTTGAGCCAGTGAAGACTCGCGAAAAATTCTGGCATCATGTACTGATCCTGGCCATTTTGCCACAATGTTTGAAATTAGATGTTCAGCAGTGCATACCATCTGAAACATTTTAGGAAATGGTAATGACATACATTGCTAATGTTGGACGACTACACTTTCACCTCTTGTATATAAATGTGAGATATTATCAGTACTTACCTGTACATTAATACTGTGATCTGATTTGCGGTTTATGTAATCAGGCTCTGTTGGACCTGCTGGAGCCTTTATCCTCACGTGTGTACAGTCAATGGCTCCAATGACGTTAGGAAAGCCTGACAAATTAAATTCAGTTACTTATCAGGTAATGATTTATGTGCTGTAAATGAGTAGATGTTTAAAGATTAAGCACCATTAATTCCAAAGAAAGTTTCCTTAATGGCAAGAATTCCTCGGTGGCCAGGAAAGGTAATAAATATATTTAAAAAGGACTTTAATGCAACGCAAACCTTCCTGATTTCACGGCACACTGTAGCTTTGCTTAAATGTTCAGCATCCCCCACACTGTACAGAAATGAACCACTGGCAAAGTAACGCAAAGCGATACACAAAGACTGTGCAACCGTAAGGGCTTTAGAGCGACGTGTGTTTTTAGAAATGTAAGGTTCCAATAACTGACACAAATATGCAATACTGTGTCTACTAAATCTATAGCCAGATAAATAATCATCCACAAAATGCAACGGATCTATCCTTGGCAAGTAATTGTGGAACCTGTTGCCTTAAAGCTCTACGAATGAGCCTCGCTCCCTCATCAACTGGATTATGAATAAATGGGCACGCCATGGTTATTCATGTAAAAGCCTTCAATGCACTCCTTGTCATTTTATACTTTCTAAGTAATTAGAATCGCCTGCATGTAATCTGTAATAATTTTATATTGGAGGGTCGATGTGTGCAAAGAGGGAGTGAACAGCATCAGAATAATCCCAGCCCCCAGAATGTCGTGCTGTGACATCACATGGCTTGTCCAATCATATTCATCAAGCTAAGCTAAACTTCACAACTAACCTGCCACGGAGCAGGCTTGTCCAAGAGCATATGTTGGCATAGTAATTAAGCGGAGCTTCAGGTTAGCCTCGTTCGTGGAACCGAATTTCGAGAAATTAAACCGGGATTATCGAAATAAGCCTGGATTTTGAGGTTAGCTCGCTTCGTGGAACAGCCCTCTGGTCACACTCGGCAGCGTGCATAAGATGGGCTTTATAAAACGTGGATTTGGGATTGAAATTGCCTACAGAAGTTACAGAAAGTTTCAACCATCCTTATGTCCTACATGGACTTTTTTTGATTTTGGCATTTTAGTGACTCCAGGCTGTAGAACGATGAAGTTAATCGAAAATCTAATTTCACTGCATTTCAATGTCACATCAGTCATATTCTGATGTCTGTCCATCCATCCATCCTAGGGTTGCCAGATTAGAAGATTAGAAATATGGGACACTTTTAAAATCTCTCTCTATATTACACACCCAGGCCAATATTATATTGTCCCTGAAAGGTCAGTATGGGACAGGGGACAAAATGATCAAATATGGGACATGTCCCGTATATAAGGGACATCTGGCCACCCTAATCCATCTGTCACATTTTCTAAACCTGGTTGTTAAAACCTGATAGGGACCAGCGATTGTGTGATTTCTTCATGATGTACTTTGTAATATCAGCTCAGTTTCAACAAACAACTCCAAGTGGGCAGCTGTAGGATTTCTAAATTGGTGTATAAAACAGTCATCCTCATGAAAAATGAAACAAATAACTTTAATGATATTCAATTGACATATTTAATTGTGGCAAAATAAGGACTTTCTTATTAATAAGAACTTAGGAAATGTACACACAGCATAGCATTTGGGTACAACTCAGTTAACTAATTTCAGAGTTAGTGAATTTTCTGTTATGTATTTCCTTCATCAAAGAGACAGATATCACGTTTGTTTTTTTAAATATTTATTAAGAAAGATATGTGTGACGTGAAGGAGATTTGCTCAGCCTGCCAAACACGCTGCAGCCATGTGCACTGCCGTTTAGAATCGCTCATTGCAATACTGACGATCTGTTTGCTGATAGGAACTTCGTTCATGTGTGTAACAGAGGAGAATACCTTACACCAGTGTTACTCAGCCCTGTTGGTGTCGCTACCCATCAGGTTCTGCCTTGGTGAATTGTGCACCATCGTCAGAGCAGGGGGGGTTGATCGAGCACGAATATTGAAGTGATGATCCTCCTCAATCCACTACAACCTAATTCCATTATAAACAACAGCAACTTGTGACCTGTCGGCGGTAGAGAAACATAGCTGTACTGTAGACAACATAATCAAGTTGAAATAACCTCTTTCATGCTAAATTTGAAACCGTGAACTAACCTGTATTTGAAATTGTTTAGAGTATTCCTGTATCTGTTTAAAGGATTGACAACGTGCAAGTGAAAATTGTTTTGGGAAAACAGATTATAATGTTTGTGGATTTATCCATCCATCCATCCATCCATCCATCCTCTAAGCACACTTATTCAGGGCAGTGAGTTTCAGGAGCCTAACCTAGAAAGAAAATGGACATAAACAGGAACGTCCCCTGGACAGGGTGTCATTTCATCACAGGACAAACACACACACACACATTCATTTGGGCCAATTTAGCAATGTCACTTCACCTAAACCGCATGTCTTTGGTTTGTGGTAACAAGCCCGCACCAACACGGGGAACACCCGGTACACTCTGCCACTCCAGGGATAGAGCAGCTGATTGTTTTCCTGTTGTGGAGGACACAGTGGTTACTGTTTGGTGACTTACATCTCCAGGCTCATGGGTGGGCTCAAAACCCAGACAGGTGGGAATTACTTGAATGGAGTTGCATCTTTTTCTCTGAGTGCACTACATATTTTTATTTTATTTCTCCATTCAAAAGTCATGTATGGTAGGTTCATCGAAAACTCCAAACTGAATGAACTTATAACCCGTCCAGGGATCACATCTTCTGACCAGTGCTGCCAGGCTACTTTCTGGCACTCAATGACCCCAAACTGGATTAACGGTTTGTAAAGTGAATGGAAAGATTAGCAATGAGAAATATTTTTATTATGGGGAAAATGTACAATCATCTGAAGTGTCTTTCATCTTCCAGCCCTTAAACTGGAGCGGCACATAGGCCACATCATTTGAGAGATAGCCAATTAGAGACAGGGGATAATTAGGGGTCCTGAATGACTAGGTCATGGAGGGCAATTTAGCCTTGAACATCGTGATACACTCTGCTCTTTTCGAAAGATCTTGAGCACAGGAATCTTGAATGACCAAAGAGAGTCAGAAACTCAGAGTTACATCTCATCTGAAGGTTGGTGCCATTTTTACAGCACGGTGACCTGATCACTGCACTGGGGCATTGGTATCCACATACAAACCACAATGTAAGATCAGCCCCCTGCTGGTCTCACCAACAACCCTTCCAGCAGCAACTCAAGCTTTTTAGTAGATGGTCTCCCATCCAAGTACTGGCCAGCCCAGACATGTTTATCTTCAGTTGGATGACTCGCACTCAAGTGCATGTGGTATGGATTACAGTTGAAAGGATAATACTGAAAAGACTTCAGAAATATACAGAACAGCTACAGATAATCATTGAAGAACAACATGGCTTCAGAACAGGATACAGTACCAGTCACCAGATACTGAGAGTATTGGAATACATCACTGAAAGTTTCAACACTAACAGATCTACTGGGGCAATCTTCCTTGATGTATCCACAGTGTTTGATAAAGTGTGGCACAAAGAACTTATCTACAAAATGATTAAAACAGGTGTTCCAGGTTACCTAATTCACTTCACAGCCTATTATCTTAAATGAAGAAAATTCTAGGTAAAGCTGAATGGCATCAGATTATCAACCAAGAAAGTAACTGCCAGAGCTCCACAAGGCTCACTACTTTCATTATTTTTCTTCAACCTCTTTGTCAGTGATATGCCAAAGACAATCAGCGCAACACTGGCTCAATACGCAGATGATACTACAGTCCTCTACAAGTCAACCCAAACTTGAGTTGTCACTACAAGAGGCAGTCACAGCCCTGGAGCAATGGTTTCAAAAATGGAGAGTCAGCATCAAGCCAGAAAGAAAAACAGCAATTCTGTTTAGTAGAAGACATAAATCACCACTTGGTACCATAATGTTTGGTAGTCCCACTCCATAGCAAGATAAAGAAAAATATCTGGGAGTTATATTAGGCAAGGTCTTATGTGGAGAAACCATCTCCAAAGCAAGAAGATCACTAAACCTACTGGACCCACTAATGAGTAGTAAAAGTAACCTGAACACCACAAATAAAATACTTCTGTACAGAAGCATAATTAGAACTAATTTACTGTATGTAGCACCATTATGGGGATACACTTCCAAAGAACTCATCTGACAGAGTCAGTGCCTTCAAAACAAAGCCTTAAGAATGACACTCAACTCACCATGGTGTGTAACCAACAACCTGACACACCAAGGCACAAAATCCACACCAATTCAACAGCACAGCTCATTCAGAAGAACTCCATCAAACTTTTCTCCCAACTAGAAACTCACCCAAACAAAAAACCCTTCAAGGGACTCTCCAATATGATAAATGCCACTTCAAGAAATGCAATAGTCCTGAGGCAATATTGGAAGACTAATCAGCTAAACCAGCCAGTAATTCAGCAGCCGTAACTCATACAAAACCTGCCCAAAAAGCCAAAGCTGATGACCATGACACAAATTAACATGAATCAAAAAAGGTTAAAAACATAGAGATGAAAGAGTGTGAAAGGCAGAACTTCGGTTCTCCATGAAAGAAGAAAGATTCCAGAATTCCATTTAGTGTGGCCAAAGTAAGCTTCCTTTTTAAGGATACCAAGCCTCGTAAAAGATCCATGGAAGGAGCAATAGAATCCATTCTGGCAGTCCACGCTACATTATGTTTAGTCCTACAAGTGCTGTTAAAATAACATCCATCCTCCTTTTACCTTCCTGACCTGAGCCACCAAAGATCTGCAGTATGTGCATTGTGTCATCTGGACATACTGTTTCAACATATCTTTAACAAAAAGTTGAATTAAAAGTAAACTGACTCTTTATTATTATTATTATCTTAATTTTCAGAAAGCATTTGATAAGGCACCACATGAGACTTTGGGAATCAAAATAAAAAAATGGTAGTAAAGGGTGATGTTTGCAGATGGGTACAGAATTTGGTCAGACACAGGAAGAAGAGGTTGATGGTGTGAGGAATCTCATCAGAATTGGCTGATGTTAATAGTGGTGACCAGCAGAGAGCAGTGCTGGGGCCACTGCTATTGTTAATATATACTGTATAAATGATTTGGATATGAATATACATACCAAGCTGATGAAGTTTGCAAATTAAACCAAGCTGGGTATTTTGGCAGATAATCTAGAACCATTTAATGAATGCAGAGGGACTTGGACAGCAGACAGTCTTCAGCAGATTGTTGGCAGATGAAATTTAATGTCAGTAAATGTCAAGTATTATATGTAGGAAGTTAAAATGTGAGGTTTGAATACACAATTAGAGGTCTGAAAATTTAGAGTCCACCTTATGAGAAGGATTTTGGAGTCATAGTGAACTCATCATTATCAACTTCCAGACCACGTAAAGAAGCCATTAAGAAAGGTAGCAGAATGTCAGGTTATATAGCGCCTTGATGTGTGGAGTGCAAGTCCATGGAGGTTCTGCTCAGGCTTTATAACACACTGGTGAAGCCTCATTTGTAGTCCTATAGTAACTTCTGTCTCTCATTCTTTCCTAGGGCACGAAGCAGAAGTGCAAGCAGAAGCAGACAATGGCCGACAGTGAGATAAATCACATCATCGAATAACTCCAGGCTCTCGACGACCAGATCCAGAAAGTCCAGTCCAGACGGAGGTACCTGAGGGATTTGAAGGCTCGGCTGCTGCAAAAATCATCTCCGTCATCTGAAATCGACACAACACATCGAGTTTCGGTAAAATCGACTCCATGCTGTACTGTTCACCTCCAAGGCCAAGTGAGCTTCACCCCTGCACCTCGTCGTAAGAGCATCGACACCAACAATGAAGACCTTGGCTTGTTTCAGTTATGCAGGTGGGGGTTTAAAGCTAGAACACCTCCATCTGCACAGGCAAGCATCTCTACCCAGAACCGGTTCGACCTTCTCCACACCCCCAGTTTGCCTTCAACCCTGCATTATGTATTTGTGATTGGTGATTCAATCGTAAGAAATCTAAACATTGCATGCCCTAATCAGAAATCTTTTGTTTCTTGTTATCCCGGTGCTCGTGTCCGAGACGTTATGAGACGTGCGCCAACAGTCTTCAAGAAGCACAGGAACAGGGCAGTGTGATCCATTGTAATACACACCGGGGTAAATGATGTGAGACACCGACAGTCAGACAATCTCAAGGCAGTAATCAAAGCCACGAAGGAGAGGACCCCGTCTGCAAGAATCTTCATCTCGGGTCCCTTACCTCTTGTTTGAAAATCAAATGAGTATTAAAGTCGTCTGCTGGGATTAAACACCTGGCTGAAAGGCTTCTATGAGAATCAAAACATCGGGTTCATAGACAACTGGGACCTCTTCTGAGAGAGGCCACGTTTCTTCAAGCGGGATGGTCTGCATACAAATAGATTTGGTGCCAGTGTCCTCTCCAAAAACATCTCTAAAGTAATTTGTCTCTCTTGACTCGCTATTTCTACTCCTCACCCTTTCCTTAATGCTGTACTAGGACATGGTAATTCTTTAACAAAGTCTTCCGCAAAAGTGCACTGCATTACTACTCTAATAACTAACCTCAATGCATGTAAAAAATCTAGGCAGTGGGGCATAAATACGAATAATTTAATTACAATTACACCTTTAGATGAACAATGTATTAAATCTATAAAAACAGATTATAGATTAAATAAAAAATATGCACAGAGCGGTGCTTATAAAAATAACTTAATCTCGATCTCGAATACACTTAATGCACATAAAATTCAGCTCTGCTCTTTCGAAACATTGAATATGGACAGTTTGTGGCACTGCAGTTTTGCCATTTTAAAAAGCACCTGTTAAAATTTTACATGTCAGAATTGTTCGACCAATTATGAATACAACTAATCTTGGCTTATTGCATAGCCCATTACTTAAAAATAAATTACACAATAACATTACGATACATCCTTCTTTCAATAGTAATTTGGTCGGTGGAATACCAGACGGTGTTAACGGTTATAAATATTCTTCGTGATATTTTAAGTTGATGTTTTCATCTTCAGCACCATCCCCACCAACTGTGTCAGCATAGTCCATTTATAAGCATTTAACCAATTGCAGTGTAACCAATCAACAATTTTCACATAAATTTGTTTGACTTTATCGTTTCTAGCTGCTAGGATTGCCCATGTACTCATTTTTAATGTTGATAAACCTTTGGCTTGAAATTCCTCAATAAGATTTGGACAATAATAAGTCTTCTTTAATAGGGAACTTAAAGTGAGGAAAACGTAAAAATTTATAAGAGCGCAAGAGCAGTGTCTGACAAAAGCATTCATATGGATGAGAGGTGAGAGGACTGTGGGCATGGGCCATTAACCGGAAATGGTTCAGAGGTGGGCGGGACTTAATAAAATATCTTGGCAATAGTCTAGACTCGTCTCAAGATTTTCTTTTATAATAGAGAGACATTTTGATGACATCAGAGCATTTTGCCAAAGAAGAAGTCTGTAAGTCATGCATATAAAGACGTTTTTAAGAAACCAGGTTTCTACTTTAACTGGGTTATTCACCTCATCCTTGTTTTGTGAGTTCATGTAAACGCATCCAATGACAATAAGTCTTCATTTGAATGTCCAGAAGAGGGCATCAGAAGATCATCAAAATAGAATTCTCATGCCTGGAGATGTAAGTCACCAAACAGTAACCACTGTGTCCTCCACAACAGGAAAACAATCAGCTGCTCTATCCCTGGAGTGGCAGAGTGTACCGGGTGTTCCCCGTGTTGGTGCGGGCTTGTTACCACAAACCAAAGACATGCGGTTTAGGTGAAGTGACATTGCTAAATTGGCCCAAATGAATGTGTGTGTGTGTGTTTGTCCTGTGATGAAATGACACCCTGTCCAGGGGACGTTCCTGTTTATGTCCATTTTCTTTCTAGGTTAGGCTCCTGAAACTCACTGCCCTGAATAAGTGTGCTTAGAGGATGGATGGATGGATGGATGGATGGATAAATCCACAAACATTATAATCTGTTTTCCCAAAACAATTTTCACTTGCACGTTGTCAATCCTTTAAACAGATACAGGAATACTCTAAACAATTTCAAATACAGGTTAGTTCACGGTTTCAAATTTAGCATGAAAGAGGTTATTTCAACTTGATTATGTTGTCTACAGTACAGCTATGTTTCTCTACCGACAGGTCACAAGTTGCTGTTGTTTATAATGGAATTAGGTTGTAGTGGATTGAGGAGGATCATCACTTCAATATTCGTGCTCGATCAACCCCCCCTGCTCTGACGATGGTGCACAATTCACCAAGGCAGAACCTGATGGGTAGCGACACCAACAGGGCTGAGTAACACTGGTGTAAGGTATTCTCCTCTGTTACACACATGAACGAAGTTCCTATCAGCAAACAGATCGTCAGTATTGCAATGAGCGATTCTAAACGGCAGTGCACATGGCTGCAGCGTGTTTGGCAGGCTGAGCAAATCTCCTTCACGTCACACATATCTTTCTTAATAAATATTTAAAAAAACAAACGTGATATCTGTCTCTTTGATGAAGGAAATACATAACAGAAAATTCACTAACTCTGAAATTAGTTAACTGAGTTGTACCCAAATGCTATGCTGTGTGTACATTTCCTAAGTTCTTATTAATAAGAAAGTCCTTATTTTGCCACAATTAAATATGTCAATTGAATATCATTAAAGTTATTTGTTTCATTTTTCATGAGGATGACTGTTTTATACACCAATTTAGAAATCCTACAGCTGCCCACTTGGAGTTGTTTGTTGAAACTGAGCTGATATTACAAAGTACATCATGAAGAAATCACACAATCGCTGGTCCCTATCAGGTTTTAACAACCAGGTTTAGAAAATGTGACAGATGGATTAGGGTGGCCAGATGTCCCTTATATACGGGACATGTCCCATATTTGATCATTTTGTCCCCTGTCCCATACTGACCTTTCAGGGACAATATAATATTGGCCTGGGTGTGTAATATAGAGAGAGATTTTAAAAGTGTCCCATATTTCTAATCTTCTAATCTGGCAACCCTAGGATGGATGGATGGACAGACATCAGAATATGACTGATGTGACATTGAAATGCAGTGAAATTAGATTTTCGATTAACTTCATCGTTCTACAGCCTGGAGTCACTAAAATGCCAAAATCAAAAAAAGTCCATGTAGGACATAAGGATGGTTGAAACTTTCTGTAACTTCTGTAGGCAATTTCAATCCCAAATCCACGTTTTATAAAGCCCATCTTATGCACGCTGCCGAGTGTGACCAGAGGGCTGTTCCACGAAGCGAGCTAACCTCAAAATCCAGGCTTATTTCGATAATCCCGGTTTAATTTCTCGAAATTCGGTTCCACGAACGAGGCTAACCTGAAGCTCCGCTTAATTACTATGCCAACATATGCTCTTGGACAAGCCTGCTCCGTGGCAGGTTAGTTGTGAAGTTTAGCTTAGCTTGATGAATATGATTGGACAAGCCATGTGATGTCACAGCACGACATTCTGCGGGGCTGGGATTATTCTGATGCTGTTCACTCCCTCTTTCGCACACATCGACCCTCCAATATAAAATTATTACAGATTACATGCAGGCGATTCTAATTACTTAGAAAGTATAAAATGACAAGGAGTGCATTGAAGGCTTTTACATGAATAACCATGGCGTGCCCATTTATTCATAATCCAGTTGATGAGGGAGCGAGGCTCATTCGTAGAGCTTTAAGGCAACAGGTTCCACAATTACTTCGGCCAAGGATAGATCCGTTGCATTTTGTGGATGATTATTTATACGAGCGCTATAGATTTAGTAGACACAGTATTGCATATTTGTGTCAGTTATTGGAACCTTACATTTCTAAAACACACGTCGCTCTAAAGCCCTTACGGTTGCACAGTCTTTGTGTATCGCTTATGTTATTTTGCCAGTGGTTCATTTCTGTACAGTGTGGGGGATGCTGAACATTTAAGCAAAGCTACAGTGTGCCGTGAAATCAGGAAGGTTTGCGTTGCATTAAAGTCCTTTTTAAATATATTTATTACCTTTCCTGGCCACCGAGGAATTCTTGCCATTAAGGAAACTTTCTTTGGAATTAATGGTGCTTAATCTTTAAACATCTACTCATTTACAGCACATAAATCATTACCTGATAAGTAACTGAATTTAATTTGTCAGGCTTTCCTAACGTCATTGGAGCCATTGACTGTACACACGTGAGGATAAAGGCTCCAGCAGGTCCAACAGAGCCTGATTACATAAACCGCAAATCAGATCACAGTATTAATGTACAGGTAAGTACTGATAATATCTCACATTTATATACAAGAGGTGAAAGTGTAGTCGTCCAACATTAGCAATGTATGTCATTACCATTTCCTAAAATGTTTCAGATGGTATGCACTGCTGAACATCTAATTTCAAACATTGTGGCAAAATGGCCAGGATCAGTACATGATGCCAGAATTTTTCATGAGTCTTCACTGGCTCAAAGCCTCAGACAAGGCAAGTCAACTAAAATTCACAAATATACTATAGTTTATTAAATTACAGTCTAATGTGTCTACTTTCCATTATAGGAATTTTTCCTGGTGTGCTGCTTGGTGACAGAGGATACCCATGTCTACCGTTTCTTCTCACACCCCATACAAATCCTGCAACACAAGCAGAAAGACATTTCAACCATGCCCATTGTAAGACAAGGGCACGCATTGAAATAACATTTGGACAGTTAAAATCCAGGTTTAACTGCCTGCGGCATCTCAGAGTTACACCAGACAGAGCGTGTGACATTGTAGTAGCCTGTGCAGTTTTGCATAATGTGGCAATACTGCAGCAGGAGCGTATGCCAATAATGACGCATTCTTCGCTTGCTGCCAGGACCTTTTCGTTCCACTCATGTTGCTCCTGAAACCAAGCATTATTAATAATTATATTAATAATTACAATTATATATCACTTTTTATCCAAGATGAACCCATATAATTAACATGCTGTCCTGTTTATCAATGTGTTAAAATAACCTTAAAGTACCTTACAACTGGTAACAA
This sequence comes from Polypterus senegalus, assembly GCF_016835505.1. Lineage (NCBI taxonomy): Eukaryota > Metazoa > Chordata > Cladistia > Polypteriformes > Polypteridae > Polypterus > Polypterus senegalus. Next base: position 138,192,234 of record NC_053167.1, on the reverse strand, counting down.
AATGCATATGTAAAAGGAAATTTTAATGACTATACATTTTGAAGGCTTGAAACTGTTCTCATTTAGTTGTTAAATAGTTTGACATCCTTAACACAAAGGTTACTAAAATCATGTTCTTACGCATTTAACTTGTCAGCTATTTTCTGCCATGCAGCCTCACGAGCTTTGATAATACAGCTCGTGTTCCCCTTTCTAGTTATTATAGCTTTGTAGTCCTCATAGGCTTGTAATAATAATTATTGCTCCGCCTGCAAAAAAAACGCAGCTCTTTCCTTAGTTTCCATTCTTACTTATCCAGCATCGATTAACAAGGCTGCCTTTTATATCGCGTGGACGCGCACGAGCCTCGCTTATCAAGCTTGGCTTGAATTAGCGGAGATTAAATACACCTGAATTTTGTTCGTGGAACTCAATGAGCCTGAAGTGAACCGTTAGGCTAACTCAAGCGAGGCTATTACAAATAATCCTCGATTTTATAAGCTCGCTTCGTGGAACAGCCCCCAGGTTCTATACCTGAGGCCCCAGGTGTTTATCCTGACTTGTGCCTGATGACGGCTGGGATAGGCTCCAGCCGATGGCTAAACCCTGCCCTTGTTAAGAGGGTTTGAAAAATGGATGGATGTTCTTCCCTTATTGAAAGTGATGTTGAAAATAGTTTCTAGCACTCATTCTGTGAAAGGATTAAGAAGAAAAGGTTTTAAACGCTTTCTTTTTTTAATACAACATTGATTTAAGCTTCAGATTGTCCATTTCTTAATAATACATTTTATTCATATAGCGCCTTTCCCGTGCTCCAGCATTATAGGAGAACACTGTGTACTTTGCGTATTTCTGAATCGTTTTCACATTCCTTTCCTACATTCATATTCAGAAATTGCTACTAATCTAACAACTGTACTCAATTGTGTTCACTTTCTCTCTCGACTGCGCTCTTTGAGTGCGTTATATCCGTAACAAAATGTATGGGAAGACATTCCAATTAAGGTTGGCTGGCAAAAAACATCACAGTGATAAAGGCGAGTAAAAGGCGTTCAATACGCTGGCTTTCTATGAAGAGCTGACTGCAAAAGCCGTTAAAAAATGAAGAGACGGAAACAAAAGCACCGTTCAAATTGCGCGCCGAGCTTTTAAAATGGACTGTCGAAAGGAGACTTCTGGGCAGAGCCTAAAAGAGAACCCGGCCCCTATACGTTTCACCCAATCAGAAGACGAGAGGATCTTAATATAAAGCGCTTCGTGCAAGTGTTTCTCTATTCATTTTCTGTTCCTATAGAGTGCGTAATTGTGTTGAAGTTGTCGAAATGGCAAGAACGAAGCAGACAGCCCGTAAGTCTACTGGAGGTAAAGCTCCCCGTAAACAGCTCGCCACTAAAGCAGCTCGTAAGAGCGCTCCTGCTACCGGTGGCGTGAAGAAGCCTCACCGTTACAGGCCCGGCACTGTAGCTCTGAGAGAGATTCGTCGCTACCAGAAGTCCACCGAGTTGCTCATCCGCAAGCTGCCCTTCCAGAGATTGGTAAGAGAAATCGCTCAGGATTTCAAGACTGATCTCCGTTTCCAGAGCTCCGCCGTCATGGCTCTGCAGGAGGCCAGTGAGGCGTACTTGGTCGGTCTGTTCGAAGACACCAACTTGTGTGCCATCCACGCCAAGAGGGTGACCATAATGCCGAAGGACATCCAGCTGGCTCGCCGCATTCGCGGAGAACGCGCTTAAATATGAACATCTATTTACAGAAGTCCACAAACAACAAAGGCTCTTTTAAGAGCCACCACAACTCTTTACTAAGAGACAAAGTCCTCTTAATGTGCCCTACGGTAAACCTGCCATTCTTGCGTTGCACAAGCAAGTTGCATGTATAACTACCAAGTAATAGAGAGGCCCTGCTTTTAGTGCACACGCAAGATGGGAGTATTTCTACATACAAGTGATAAAGCCTGCTTTAGTGTTAAAGGAACCCCACCATCCACACTCCTTGCCTTATGCGCATTCTCGGCGTTTTACGTAAACTGTATGCAACTATTTGAAACGCTGAAACCTGCCGTCTCGACGCTAGTGCAAGTGAAGAATAATCAAACCCTAAAAAAGCTACAGCCATTTCACAAGAGCGGCAAAAACGCCATCAGACCTTTAAAATGGATCAAAAACGCATTAAAAATAGATCTGCTCTTCTCGAAAGTGTGGGGGCTCTTAAAAGAGCCGTTTGTGTACAACTATCGGGCCATGCAAACGGATCACTTCTTTTTGGGTGCTGCCTTCTTTGCAGTCTTTGCTTTGGCCACCTTAGGCTTTGCTGCTTTGACCTTCTTCGGGCTCTTAACAGCCTTTTTGGGCTTTGTAGCCGGCTTCGCTTTCTTGGGGCTCTTGGTGGCTTTCTTTGCTGCTGCAGGCTTCTTCGCAGTTTTCTTGGCTGCCGCAGGCTTCTTCGCAGTTTTCTTGGCTGCCGCGGATTTCTTCGCTGCCGGTTTCTTCACTTTCTTGGCGGCAGTGGGCTTTTTCGCCGCTGGCTTCTTTTTCGGTGTCGCCTTTCTCTTGGTGGACTTCACCTTGGGTTCTGACTGTTTCTTATTGATTTTAAAGGATCCGGAAGCCCCGGTACCTTTTGTCTGCACGAGAGAGCCTTTACTCACAAGGCTTTTTACGGACAGTTTCACGCGGGCGTTATTTTTCTCCACATCGTAGCCACCGGCGACAAGAGCCTTCTTGAGCCCAGCCAACGAGAGTCCGTGACGCTCTTTTGAAGCCGACACAGCCTTGACGATCAAATCAGAGACGCTAGGACCAGTCTTTTTTGGCTTCGAGCTCGCTTTCTTCTTGGGCGCTTTAGCCGGAGCGGGCGCTGCTGGAGCAGTTTCTGCCATTGCAAACAAACACACTAAGATTTCTCTGTAAAAGTCTCCAGTGAGACGCGTCTCAGCCGCTCATATTAGACTGGTGAGAACCGTGCAGACTCAAGCAGCGCGTTTCACGTAACAAGAGACCTGACGAGTGTGCTTTCTGTTTTCACAAAATCCCCCTAATTTAGGAGGAAAAAATCGGAAAGATCAACCACGAGACACCGAGAGAAACGTGTTGTTAGCAGATCTGGTGCTATCATTTAAAAAGAAGGTACCGCTAAATGGTCAGAAGTTGAAAAAGGCACCGCGTAAAGGACGAGCTGTCACTCTTTACAAGACAAACAATGATTTCCTTTCGAATACTCGGTAACTGCACCTTCTTTTAAACTGGAGGCGCACTGGATTGAAAATAGAGAGATCTAATGTTGATGTCGAGAAGTGTTTATGTAATTTATCCAGAAATCCACTTAAAATCCGAGGTCTCTACAAGATCAAATTAACACACCGACAAGAGTAGTTTGCCTAATTTTTGTCAGGCTTATTTCAGACACTTGTAAAGAAAATAACTTCCTTTCAAAATTCCTGGGCATAAAACTGTATTACACTTCTGATAATAAAATAGCCTATAGAAAATTTTATCTTTAGACGGATCCAGTCAGCTACAGATAACCATAATTTAGCTCTGATTACTGAAAATGACAATTGCATTTTTAAAATGAAAGACACCTCAACATTTTAGATGACTAAATTTATTTCAGGCTTCCTGCTTCCATGTTCAGCTTTTCCATTAAATAGATAGATTGGTCCATCTGTTTTAACTTAAGATAAGAAAGTGTAAAGATAGGATTGAAGACAGTCACACAATCCAATTACCTTGGAGATCAATTATAATCTAAACTGCAGTTTCCTGACCACCTTTAGTGCAACTTGACGGTTATGGAGAGAGTAAAGACAGAGGCTGTGTCCTGGAGCTTCAAGCATAAGGTGAAAATAGAAAGTTTGCCAGGCGATACTCAATTGCAAGCCACACTCAGATTGACATGCAGGGACAGCCTGAAAACTAGGACCAAATAATGAATAAGACATGAAGGACTTGTGTCACCTCTGTACTGACTGTGTTTGGAGCAACATTTGAACCATGTACCGTAGAAGTATATATCACTGTACTGCTCCACACTCTTGCAGTTCGGCATGGGATTATTGCATGAATAGGAGTAAAGTAGCAGGTGTTGTTTTGCAATACTGAACATTGTATTGCTCCTCTGAAATACAGTTAAAGGGAAAAAAGAAAACAATGTGAAACTAACATTTGTTTCAATTGTACACATGGGAAATCTTGAATGGTGCTGGAAAATGGATTATCTGTCCAACAGAATACAGTTTGTAACAATGAGGAACAGTGTCACTGATGCAGATGAGAGCATGAGTGGAGCCGACAAGGAACAGTCCTATGTCCTTATCTCTTCCCAGTGGACACCTCGGACTATACATATAATACCAGGTCATGTTTCATGAGGCAAAGAGAATTGTTTTTGACTTGACATCAACAAAACCAAGGAACAGTTTATTGACGTTGGTTGCATCAAAGAGGCTGAACGACCAGAGCACTATTCAGGAAGTGTATGAGGGGGTGCTACAAAGCTACAAAAACTTGTGGATTCACATTAATGGCATGGTGGACTGGTCTCATAATACAGAGGAACCGTATATGCAAGGACAGAGCAGACGTTTTTCCTTAGGAGGCTGTTTTTCTGGAAGTTCTAGCCCTAGTTGTTCTTGTTCCCCATCCAGAGTTTTCATTTTCTCTCTGTTTCTTCATGGGTGCTCCGGTTTCCTCTCACAGTGCCAAGGTGTGCCCTTTCAGTTAATTTGAGAGGTTCAATTGGTTCTACTGACTGGGAGAATGCCTGTATTTGCCCTGCAATGGACTGGAACCCAGTCCAAGACTTGTTCGTGCCTTGTCACCCACGGCTGCTGGGATAAGCACAAGCTGCCCTGCTTCCCTGATTTGAATAAGAAGGTTACGGAAATGGATGGATGGACAGTTGGAAAGAGAACTGTGATCATCACAAGTATATAGTGGACAAAGGGATCAAATGTGCCAAAAGAAAGTCCTCTGACCATCTGCAAGAACAATTGTCAGCAAATGCAATGCATCATTCTGGAGAAGCCTTAAACAGGTCACTAACTACAAGAAACTTACATCAAACTGTTCTGCTGTTCCCAGTCTGGCTAATCAGTTATGCAGTCTTGGATTGTCATGCCACCTTGGTCTTACTTGATTAAAGAAAGTCAAGACTCAAACGGGTTACTGCATACAAAGCACCATATATATACAACTCATAACATGGATGCACGTGTCCTCATTTACGCTGCTTATCTTGGTTACATTATCAAAGGTGGCAGGTTGAAGAGGCTTCCAAAAGACAAGTGGAAACGTGTAGCCAACCCGCAACATGAGACTCCCATATACCAAAAAAAGTCAGATATTCTAGCTAATCAACATATTATCAGTAGATCTGTTTTAGGGCTAGAAAGTCCCAGTCTATATGGCCCTGCTCCTTTTGTCCAAGGGCCAAAGAGAAAACACAGCTAATGACTAGGAAGACTGCAATCCATGACTGAGGACAGCAGGTGTTTTTGTCTTTGGCAAGGTATGTTTTCTACAAAATGGAAATTACATGAAAATCACTGCCACACCAAAAAATGAAAAATATTCACCTTTAGAAACTCAGCCAGCCATTTATCCCAAAATGGCTACCCTTTACTACAGTAAACAACTGAATGAAAGACTTACCTTTCATTTAGATATGTTTCAAAGACAAGCGTTCCAAACAAGTGGAACAACGCATTAGTAAAGGACAACTGTATCTTTAATGTGCTAAGGACTTAAAGTGTTCACTTACAAGCTTTAGTCCAAGCTACACTACTGCAATACTGTTAAGATTTCCAAGGCTGGACCATGAGGTCCTTCAGATCAAGTCCTTAAAAAGGATTACAAAAAGAAAAAGCAAGTTTTACACAGCAATTAACAACAGAGAAACAGGCGCCCACGTCCATGATAAACTACCAGTGAGAACAGTCTATAAAAAGTTGCTGTTACATTAAGTAATCTTAACGGAGAGGGCTCCAGCATGAACAGATGGATGATGTGGATTTATTCTCGAAACATAAAATGGGAGTTATACAGTACAAGGCAAGTACCTACTTGCTAAAGAAACCCTTCAGATAAAGCAATATAAAATAAAATACCAATGATTACAATATACAGCCCATTAAAAAAAAGTGCTGAACGACCAAGAAACAATCTGAATGGAAAAGGCTCCAGTCTGAACGGATAGGTGGCTCTGAAAAGAACCGTTGGTGTTAATGAACGAGTCGCCCTCATCTACTTGCTCTTAGCTGGTTTCTCGGTCTTCTTGGGCAGAAGCACGGCCTGAATGTTGGGCAGCACACCACCCTGAGCGATGGTCACGCCACCTAACAACTTATTGAGCTCCTCATCGTTACGCACAGCCAGCTGAAGATGGCGAGGGATGATTCTGGTTTTCTTGTTATCACGGGCAGCATTCCCGGCCAACTCGAGAATTTCAGCGGTCAGGTACTCGAGCACGGCAGCCAAGTAAACGGGAGCACCAGCGCCCACCCGCTCAGCATAGTTGCCTTTCCGTAGGAGCCTGTGAACACGGCCGACAGGGAACTGCAAACCAGCTCGAGAAGAGCGAGTCTTAGCCTTAGCACGTGCCTTACCGCCAGTCTTTCCTCTTCCAGACATCTTGACTTGTACACAGTAATTACTTACAACGGAATGGTCGCAGTAGCCAACGTTGCGCTTTTATTAAGGCTTCCTTCGGGCGCGACGAGCTGAACAAACGGACCGCTCATTTGCATTTGCTCTTACGTCATTTGGTTAAGGGGGGGTCCAGGGACGTCCTACCCTTTGGACGACGCCTCCAGTGCAAAAATAACATCTCCGATCAAAGAGTATTATTGTTTTTATTGTTTTGATCATACCTGTGTTCTACATACAGGTATGTACATACACACAATTTTCTTTAACACCTTATATCTCTCATAATGTAGATTTTATTGAACTGATATTTTAATTTTATATGTAAAAATGATAAAATATATTTTGTTCAAGGCGGAACACAGAGGAACATAACACACGAAGTGCTGCATACACATTGCCTTATTCTGCACTTACGTAGTCCCCACGTGAACGATTTTCGCGATTTCTCAGGGCACAAAAATAAATAGAGGAGTAGAGCTACACAGCTATTGTTGAAACGGTAAAAGAGGGCACATATTACTTTAGTAAAAAAAAAAAGTTTACTTTCCTACATTGTTAAACTCAAAATCGTTTTTTCAAATGCCAGGAATTCCCATTCGCGTACGGATTACCAAGCTATTGACCCTTTTCCCTTCCTCTCTACTAATTGTATGCCTCGCGATTACGTTCAAGTTACTTTGTTTCGTCTCTTCTGATGGGCTTACAACATGTATTGTTACCTGCCACGATTGCCGTAAAGCTGACAGGGATACTGAAACGTTATAGAAAAGAAAAAAGAATAGAAAGAACAAACTTAACATGTAGCCTACTTTTTAAAACACAGAGCCCAATAAAAAAGTGCGCGCGAATTTTGACTCATTCATAACTTAACGGTCGTGTCTGAAATGAAGGAAACAGCGGCTCGTATGTCGTTGGTGGCCACGTTTTAACTCTGCGGCGCTTGCTATTTGCATGGCCGCCTTTAAAATGAGGAACCCGGGGAGTTTCGCTGTTTAGTTTCTCATCGCTACGCTTTAACAGCAATGCCTGAGCCGAAAGCTGCTCCTGCTCCTAAGAAGGGCTCTAAGAAAGCCGTTTCTAAGAGCCAGGCGAAGGGAGGAAAGAAACGCAGAAAGTCCAGGAAGGAAAGTTATTCCATCTATGTGTACAAGGTACTGAAGCAAGTTCATCCCGATACGGGCATTTCTTCTAAGGCAATGGGAATCATGAATTCGTTTGTGAACGACATCTTCGAGCGCATTGCCGGAGAGTCTTCTCGGTTGGCTCATTATAACAAGCGCTCCACTATTTCTTCCCGGGAGATCCAAACTGCTGTGAGGCTCCTGTTACCTGGTGAGTTGGCCAAGCACGCTGTGTCCGAGGGCACCAAAGCAGTTACCAAGTATACCAGCTCCAAATAAACTGCCTGAATTCTGCTTAAAACCAACGGCTCTTTTCAGAGCCACCCACATTTTCTCAAAAGCGCTCCATTAATCTTTACAGAATTGTGAGGTTGATGCATTTTATTCTCTCAGAACCACAGTCCCGTTTATGGCAATGAGCCTGAAATTGTACAGACCAGTCTGTTCTTGACCACTATAGTTGTCAAACGCCGCAGAGTAGGAATGGTTTGAAGGCAGAAAATTGCCACAAGGATTGGGTAGAAAAAGATCGCAATTACTCCAAGTTCCAGAAATGGGTTAAAACGTTACAAATCTGGGGGTGGGTGGAGGTTTTCCTTAACAATTAAAACGTTTAAAATGGCCGGGACTACTATAAACTAACTGAATCGCTCGCAAAGTATCCGCTTCCTTAGATAACACCTTTGCCAAGTAGTGTAACTCCATCCTTACTACGGTGGAAGGAACTTTGCCATTTTAATGGACATTACAGAACCGCAAAAGGAAAGCTCTCCAAATAGAAAGCGTGGGCGGCTCTAAAAAGAGCCTTTGGATTATTTTTTAAGTCTCGACTATTGCTTAACCTCCGAAGCCATACAGAGTACGACCCTGCCTCTTTAAAGCGTATACCACATCCATGGCGGTGACAGTTTTTCTCTTAGCATGCTCAGTATAGGTGACAGCATCCCGAATGACATTCTCCAAGAACACTTTCAGCACTCCACGGGTTTCTTCATAGATCAAGCCAGAAATTCGCTTCACACCACCTCTACGAGCCAAACGACGGATAGCAGGCTTTGTAATACCTTGAATGTTGTCTCGCAAAACTTTACGATGACGCTTTGCGCCACCCTTACCAAGTCCCTTTCCACCTTTACCACGACCAGACATGTTTAACTCGTTCTAGATTTCAACTAATTAACACGACAACGCGTGGATCCTCGCCTGATATGATCGAAACGACGACCGGATCGAAAACAGAACAGGAAATGTCTGCGCGGGTTTTTGAATTTTGTCTTTCGCTGCGGACCACAAGTCTCACGAACAAAGAAGCTAGCCCGCCAGATGTATTGTTTTTATTGCGGGTTCCAATAACTCAGCGACACATTGTTTGGAAAAGAGTAACTCTTTACTTGAACAGTCCTAAACATGTACAACAACCTCTTCCAAAACACTAAATCCTCTTACAACTTCCTGTATGTAAATTAAGACATTACTATTAGCTGTCGAGTTCACAGATCAACATCAACTATCATTACATCTTTCTTTATAACTCAAAAGACTGTAATTTCTTAAAACTTGGTATCAACATATTTTTAGTATTTTAAATTTTACTATTTCAAATTATGTACAATAGCCAATACCCAAGAATTTTCATATTTTCTAATTGTTTTAACATGACTCAATCAGTCTTTCAGGGCATTTCCTGTGATGAGCAGATTTCCTGAGTTGTAGTTGTTGTTCCTTTAAATTTTCTTCCACAACATTCTCCTGCTCATTGTTAGAATATTCCTGCTAATTCAATTTTTTTTCCTTTGGAAGATGCTGTCGATTCCTCCGTATTACTCTACCTCCTTCTGTTTGTATATGGTAATATCTGGGTTGCGCTTGTTTTATTACAATCCCTTTTGTGTCCATGTAATTGTGTTATCTTTGAATCTTACACTGTCTCTTTCACATAGCTCTGGCAACTGTTGTGTGCCTCTGTCAAAATACATCTTTTGTTTAGTTTGTTGTTGTTCTTTAAACCTTCTCATCTCCTCACCATCCTGTGTGCTCAAAAGATCATCTTTTATTGGCAGATTGGAACGAATACATCGACCTAAGCAATCAGTCCGTTTATAGTGCCAGCTATAATAGTGAGGATAATGTAAATAGTAAGGTGGAAAGATTTAATACTAAAGTGAGAGCTGCTGTTGACATAGTTGCACCTGAAAAGACAGTTAAAAAATCTTCTAGCATTGGTATACCATGGAAGACCAAAAGAGTGTCTGATTTAAAGAGAACATGCCGCAGAGCTGAGCGTCAATGGAGGAAGACTAAACTTACTATCCACCATGAAATATTAAAAGTCAAAATAACAGAATACAATAACACTGTCCGTCTTGAGAGACGCTGCTATTTCTCCAAGATTATAAATAACAATGCTAGTAATCCCAGAGTCTTATTTTCTACAATTGGTCGCCCACTAAACCCAGGTAACTCAAAGGAATGCCTCCAAAGTTCTTCCAGTAAAACCTGTGAGGCTATCACTGTATTTTTCAATCAAAAAATGAATGATATTAGAAATAACATAGTATATCCCTCCAACACTAAGGATCCTCCTATACCCCAGCATCCTGTTATAAACAAATTAAACTCTTTCACTAGGATAGATTTACCTGATTTACAAAAAATAATCTCTCAATTAAAACCCTCCACCTGCGTCCTTGACCCGATACCAACCATGTTTTCAAAGAAGTATCAGGTGTGCTAATTAAAAATATTCTGGACATAATTAATTCGTCATTAGATACGGGGGTCTTCCCAGACATGCCTTAAGACTACTGTAGTTAAACCCCTTCTTAAGAAACATAATCTTGACCCCTCGGCTCTTGAAAATCTTAGACCCATCTCTAACCTGCCTTTCTTAAGTAAAGTTCTAGAGAAGGCAGTCATTATGCAGTTAAATGACCACCTCAATAAACCTGCTATTCTTGATAAATTTCAGTCGGGTTTTAGAACAAATCACAGCACAGAAACTGCACTCGTTAAAGTAGTAAATGATTTGCGAGTGAATGCAGACAGAGGCCATTTATCTGTTCTCATCCTCTTAGATCTGAGTGCCGCATTTGACACCATTGATCACAATATTCGTAGAAATCGCCTTAGTCAATGGGTGGGCCTCTCTGGCAGGGTCTTAAATTGGTTTGAATCCTACCTGACAGGGAGAAAATTCTTTGTTAGTTGTGGTAATTACAACTCGAAGACACATGATATCCGATATGGTGTTCCACAAGGCTCTATCCTGGGTCCGCTGTTATTCTCAATCTACATGCTTCCGTTAGGTCAGATTATCTCAGGTTACAACGTGAGCTACCACAGCTATGCTGATGACACACAGCTGTACTTATCAATAGCACCTGATGACCCCGATTCTCTTGATTCACTAACACAATGTCTGACTTGTATCTCAGAATGGATGAATAGTAACTTTCTCAAGTTAAATAAAGAGAAAACTGAAATCTTAGTGATTAGCAATAATGGATACAATGAGGCTGTTATGAAGAAAGGCAGAAGGCAGACTTGCAATACGCTGTAGTCGCTGTGGTGTGTCGGTTAGAACCAGGAACTAATCCAACCATTTCAGGAACATCACTTTAATGTTGAGATGCCAAAATTTCACATGAAGTAGAACAACTGTACAGGTAGGTGAGTAGGTGTATGTGTGGTTATTTGGTCAACAACGCACAAACTTAAACTTTCTCTAGTGGCTCCAGTAGTTCCGGCTCTCACGAGGTACATCTAACAAACGCACATGCTCACTGCACACGCCACGGTTTTCACGTGATCATGCTTCAGTGCCTTAAAGGCACAGGAGCCTTTTTTACAGCCGCCCCCAAATTTGGTATACCAAATTTGACCTCTTACGTCATTCTGAAGGTTTGTCACTGGAAGGCTCATCGTCAGATATTTCTGGAAGTTCTATAAGTCGGGTCACAGGTCGAGTATACACTCTTCCATTAATCCTTACTTCAGCTGTTCGAACTCGTCCATCAGCTCCTGGTATGACGCGCAGCACTCTACCTACAGGCCATGAAGCTCTGGGTAACTGTGGATCAAGAAGCATTACTACCTTTCCATCAGCTAGATTAGCTGCCTCTTTCTGCCACTTCTGACATGTTTAAAATTCGTAGGTAATACTTAAGAAAGCATGACCAAAACGATCTGCCAGCACCTGGCTGTGTCTCCATCTCCTTCTAGTCAAGAGATCTGATTCAGGATAGACAACCTGAGGAAGAGATGAGTCAGGCCACCCCATAAGCAGATAGTTGGGGGTCACTGGGTCAAGATCAGCTAAATTGGAAGAAACGTACCCCAAAGGTTTTGCGTTTAAGATCCCTTCTACTTCCACTAGAATTGTCCTCAGCACCTCTTCAGTAACTGTTTGGGACCCCAAGGTTATGTTAAGTGCAGTCTTTATCGAACGAATCTCCCGCTCCCAAGCACCACCAAAATGTGGTGCACCTGGTGGATTGAACTGGAACCTAATTTTTTGTTTGGCCAGAAGCAACTTAAGATCATTTGTTAAACTTGCAAAGGCCTCACACAACTTTCGATTACTTCCACGGAAATTTGTACCTTGATCACAAAGCAGTTCATAGGGTTTTCCCCGTCGTGGAATAAAGCGTCGAAGGGTCATTAAGAAAGAGTCTGCATCCATGCTATTAAATATGTCCAAATAGACACACCTGGTTGTAAGACATTTAAATACTACTCCCCATCTCTTTTCATTACGACGGCCGACCTTCACAATAAAAGGCCCAAAGCAATCCACTCCAGTACTATAGAATGCTGGCTTAAATAAACGGAGCCGGGCTAGTGGCAGATCGGCCATCTTAGGCATTTGAGGTTTAGCTCGCCATCTTTGACACTCTCTGCAAACATGCTGATGTTTCCTAATTGCCTCTCTTCCTCTCAGGATCCAGTATGTGCGCCTAATTTCAGCAAATAAACGTTCTGGTCCTGGGTGACTAAGTTGTTCATCATATCTTTGAATCAGCAATTTTGTCACAGGGTGAGTAGGATCCAATATAATAGGATGCATTGCATCACATTCCAACAGCTCAGCTCGTCGCAGCCTACCACCAACTCTGATAATTTCACTGGAATGGTCAAATTCTGGAGATAAGGTTATCAGTCTGCTACTAGAAGAAACAGGTTTACCTTCTTGTAGTTGATTGAACTCATCAGGAAAACTATCTATTTGAGCCCTTCGTACAAGTAGCAATTCAGCCTTTTGGTAATCAGAGGCACAAGGTTGATGATCTTGCTCAGCTCCTTTAACTAATCTCACAGTGGCTTCCAACAACTCACCATAGGTGCGAAACTGACTAATATCTGGAATAGCTGGTACTAAAAGTAGGAGGACTGTACAGGGTTTAGGAGGCTTTAATTCAGCTATATCTTCAGCAACATTGGTGCAAGTCATTTCAGGCCAATCCCTTTGGTGCTGTAGGAGAAAGGGTGGTCCAAATCGCCAGTAACCTGGTTTTGCTATCTCTATTAAGGTCTTTCCTCTAGTAATGTAATCGGCAGGGTTATTAACGGAGTCTACATAGCCCAGTTATCATGTTCTGTTAGCTCTTGAATCTCAGCTACTCTGGTGCCCACAAATACCTTAAACCGGCATGAATTAGAATGAAGCCAATTAAGAACAGTTGTTGAGTCTGTCCACAAAGTGACACTGCTGATCGGTATGGATATTTCTGTTTTGAGTAGCTTGGAAACTTGAGCCCCTGTCAAAGCGGCACAAAGTTCTAACCTTGGGATTGAAAGCTGCGCTTTGGGGCTACTCTGGATCTAGCCATTACAAAGGAAACCTGCCGGTTGCCTTTACCGTCTTCCATTCTAAGATAGGCCACTGAACCATAGGCCCGTTCTGAGGCATCACAGAATATATGCAACTCCCGTCTGGTTTCTGGGACATCCATATCAGTTGTTTGGTAGCACCGGGGTAATGTAATCTTTGACAAGTGAATTAGCTCTGCCTCCCATGAGTTCCAGGCCTGAAGTAAATCTTCAGGGAAGAGAGGGTCATCCCAATGCGCTCCTTTTGCCAGAGCTGCTGAACTAATACCTTTGCCCGAGTAGTGAATGGAATAAGGAACCCAAGTGGGTCATACTGACTTGCTAGAACTTTATAAATATTCCTTAGTGTGGGCCTGTCATACTTAATTTCCCGATGCCTGTAGCCTAGAGTGTCAGAAGAGCAATACCAGCATAAACCCAGCGTAGGCTCTGGAGAATGTATTCGATCCTGAGTTAGCCACAGTTCACTCATTTCAGACTGTGCTTCTTTTGGTAAGTGACCTATCACAGTAGGATTGTTACTAGCCCACTGTCGTAACTGAAAACCTCCTAAATTAAGAAGATTTATTAATTTATCCACCATGTCCTTCGCCTCTTTAAATGTGGAGAAACTCTGTAGAAAATTGTCAACATAAAAATGCCTCTCAACTGCTAATCTTATATCATCACCAGGTTCACTATGATTATGAACATGAGTTTGCAGGGCAAATGTAGCACAGCACGGGCTACAAGTCGTGCCAAATGGCAAAACTTGCCACTCATAGATGTCAGGATCCATCCTTTGTCTAATATTTCGCCAAATGAATCGAAGGAGGACCTTATCCCTTTCTAACAGGCGTACCTGGTGGAACATAGCCTTAATGTCTCCACTAACAGCCACAGTATGCTCTCTAAACCGAATTAACACTCCTAATAGTGACGGGCCTAAAGTAGGGCCAGGTAACAAGTATTCATTTAGCGTTGATCCTCTGAACTGAAATGAGCAGTTGAAAACTAGCCTGTTCTTACCATTATGATGAACCATATGGTGAGGGATGTACCATGATTCCTGACTAGCTACTGCTTCCCTTGGTATTTTAGCGATATAGCCTGCTTTCTCCAGTTTCTCTACTTCCACAGTGTAGATGGCTGCAAGTTGTGGATTTTTTGCTAGTCTTTTCTCTGTACTTCTGAGACTTGGCATCACTGCTTCTAATGAAGAACTCAGGCAGGGCATGTCACTTCTTCGTAACAAAGGGGTTGCGTTTCGCTGAATTCCGTCCACTTTTATTCGAGAAGTTTGACTTTGAAGAAGAAGTATGGTGTATTTATCCTGCTTGGATCGAGTGACTAATTCAACATTCCTATAGGGCAAACAATCTAGTTGCCAAAGTCTTTCCACATTTTTAAACAGTTCAGTATCTGGGGACTGGAAGGAGGAAAACAAGCACTGCGTGGAAGACATCTGATGTTTAAGTCCCCTTACAGGTCCTAGCAATGTCCATCCCAAAGAAGTCTTGATTGCTGCTGGCCCTCCTGGTGGGCCAAGGCGTACAGGCTCGAGTGGGTTGAGTAAGTGGGGATGGTCAGCTCCAATGAGTAGAAGGGGCGCATTTTCAAAATGAGGAATATTCAAGCCTTTAAGGTGTTGATACTTCTCCTGAAGAGTAGTCATCTGGTAGGAATGTTCACCCAATGCTAGCCGTGTTGCAGTAAAGGCATGCTGGATCTTAAATTTCCTTTGTGGCTCTGTTGCAGGAGTTAGCATAAATGAAACTGATGCTCCCTCCAATGTCTCAATGTCATGTCTAACTGTCCTTAACATCATCTTTTCAGATTCTCCCTCTAAGCCAAGCTCTTTAGCTGCTGCTGAAAGCAAAAGAGTCCGTTCGGAGCCGTCGTCTAACACTGCGTAGGTTTCTAAGGCTCTGTTGCCATTATAAAGCATTACCTTAACTACCTTAAGCAATACATAACTGCCATCAGTGGGTCTGTCGCCATAAAGAGTCTCAGTAGATGAACTCAGCACACAGGTATCCTGTTTTGGGGGGAGAGTGTTAACTTCATGCAAGACCTTAAGATGTTTCCCTTTACATATATTGCAGGGTTTTTTGAGATTACACTGAGCTGCTTGATGCGAACGTCCACACCTCCAGCATCGTTTCTTGGTTTTGATCCAGTCTATAATTTGCTCTTTCGTGAACTGCTGGAATGTGGGACATTGACTAAGGAAGTGCTCTGTATTTTCACAATATGGGCAGTAAGGTTTAGGCTTTTCTTTCTTCTTCTCTGATGGCTCATCTATAGAAGGGTTGGAAGTCTCAGTCGCAGAGCTTTGGTTTGCTCCAAGTAAGACCGTAGTTGGTTTTGGTCCACGTTTAGGTTCTCTGTATTTCTCCACTTGTCTGGGCTGTCCTCCTGAATCGTGACACCACACTTCAAATTTTAACCACGTTGAGAGATCAAGTAAAGTATAGGTTGCTCCTGGTCTATGCAGCATGTGTCTGCGGAAGTTCGCCCGAAGGTCTGGTGGAAGCTTTGTCAACAGACGAGCTACATGAGATCCACATCGGAGTTCAATGTCACCCTCAGGCCCTATGGTTCCCAACATACCTACTAATGCTTGCACATTTAAAGCAAACTTCTCAAAAGCTTCTGTATCCCCACTACGAATTGCTGGAGAGTTCATGACTGCTGAAATTTTCTTCAAAGCCAATTGATGAGGTTGTCCATATTTCTCAGTAAGAGCTGCCATGGTATCAGTATACGGGTAAAGAGAGTTCAGGTATGCATCAGCTATTAAACGGGCTTCCTCTAACTTCAGGTGCTCAACCAAAATCTGGTACTTGAATAGCTCTGTACTGCTTGCAGGGAGAAGGTTAATTAGAGCTATCTTAAGCCGTGCAAACTCACTGGGATCTTTATGGATGAAGTCTGGGATTGAAGGTTTAGGTCCCCTATAGAAGGTCTCTTGTGCCTGTGGAAAGTACTCCCGCTGGGGATGATCAAGAGTGTACTGATCACATTCTGTGGATGTAGGAGGTTGCAGGATATACTGGTGAAATGGCTGCGGAGGAGGCTGGTGAGGCAGACGAGGAAGGTGAGGAAGAGGAGTAGGAGCAGGTGTGTTAGGATCTACACAGTACTGATGTAAGGGTGGATGTTGCCTGGCTGGTGTCCTTTGGGAAGTGCATCATGATTCAAATGGGAAAGGGAATCTGGTCTAGGTGGAGAAGAGTAGGACGGAATTCTGGCTTGTCTACTTTGGGCTCTCATTTCACGTATCCGTGCCACCATCTCTTCCATTATGTCAAGCATCGCATCAGACTCCTGGCTAGGTTGAGGATCCTCCTGCTCGTGGACAGGTGATAAAGGTGCACTAAAACTGTTATTACTTACATTATCTCCTTCCCACTGTTTCTGCATTCTTGGCAGGTCCTCATTGTAGTTGTAGTTACAAGGGGCATTTGAAGTCCTAGGAGATGGCACTGGTGTTCGATAGACAGTCCGTGGTGCAGGAACTGGTCCAGCCCTTCTTAATGAGTCAGGACTAATATTAGAAAGGCTAGCTGTCTTTGATTGTGAGTGTTCATAGTCTCTCTCAAGCTGTAGCTTTCTATGAGAATTATTCAGTGTTCCTGGTGAAGTTATCGCTAGTTCTCTACGATTTGGTGTTGCTTGAGCTTGCAGAGTTTGAGGTAACAACATTCTGCTGGCATCATAATCCTCCTCTTGGTAAATTGTGTGCAGTACTCCTGGCCGCAGTGAAGATGATGCTTCTAGAACCCTGTAGCCTGCATAGCTTAAATCATAATCCTCTAAGTAACGCGGAGGGCGCGACTGTCTTCTTGGATAGTTCGCTCCGGCTTGCTGGTTGGAGTAAGGATACATGTTCCACAGTAACCACTGCGATTCCGGCTCGAAGGACCAAAACTGTTATGAAGAAAGGCAGAAGGCAGACGCAATATGCTGTAGTCGCTGTGGTGTGTCGTTTAGAACACAGGAACTAATCCAACCATTTCAGGAACATCACTTTAATGTTGAGATGCCAAAATTTCACATGAAGTAGAACAACTGTACAGGTAGGTGAGTAGGTGTATGTGTGGTTATTTGGTCAACAACGCACAAACTTAAACTTTCTCTAGTGGCTCCAGTAGTTCTGGCTTTCACGAGGTACATCTAACAAACGCACATGCTCACTGCACACGCCACAGTTTTCACGTGATCATGCCTCAGTGCCTTAAAGGCACAGGAGCCTTTTTTACAGAGGCTATTAGAAATAAACTGGATACATTAGGATTAAAAGTCAAGACGGAGGTAAAAAGCTTAGGGATAATTGTTGACTGTAATCTGAATTTTAAATCGCAAATTAATCAGATCATTAGGACAGCATTTTTTCACTTAAGAAACATAACAAAAGTTAGACCTCTTATATCACTGAAAGATGCTGAGAAATTAGTTCACGCGTTTATTTTCAGTCGACTAGATTACTGTAACGCACTCCTCTCAGGACTACCCAAAAAAGACATAAATCATTTACAACGAGTGCAGAATGCAGTTGCTAGAATCCTAACTAGGAAAAGAAAATCCGAACACATTTCTCCAGTTTTAATGTCACTACACTGGTTACCTGTGTCATTCAGGATTGACTTTAAAATTCTGCTTATGGTTTATAAAGCCTTAAATAATCTCGCCCCATCTTATATATCGGAATGTCTGACACCTTATATTCCAAATCAAACCTCAGATCCTCAAATGAGTGTCTCCTTAGAATTCCAAGTTATCATTATATTTCTGAAGGAAAATGGCTCCCAAACCTGTTTGAGATGCATCAGATGAAATTGTAATTGGTATTGCCGGATCATAAAATTTCAGCACTGGTTCTTTTGTTAGTACTTTCTTTAAATGTTGTCATGTCATTTCTTGCTCGTGATTCCATTCCAACTCATTTTTTTTCAGTTAGCCTTTTTAGTGGAGCTATTTCTTCAGAAAGGTTGGGTATGAATTTTCCCATATAATTAATCATTCCGATAAACCTCTGAACATCTTTTTTACTTTGTGTTTTTTGCATAATTTCAATAGCTGACAATTTCATTAGAGCAGGATGGACACCCCTACTGCTGATTGTATTGCCTAGAAATGTCAGTTCAGACACCCCTATTTTACATTTGCTTTTATTCAGCTCTAAATTGACTCTACGTGTAGCTTCAAATAATTTCTGAGTCTCTCATCATGTTCTTCTTTGTTAGCTCATCCCATATAATTATATCATCCATGGGAGTATCAAACCTTCAATGTGCTCATAGATCATATGTATAGTTTTATGGTATACCTCTGGTGCAGAAGCAATCCCAAAAGGAAGTCTCAAAAACCGGTATCTGGCAAAAGGGCTATTAAAAGTACACAGATTAACACTGGCATCATCCAATTTTAGCTGCCAATATCCTGTAGATGCATCCAGTTTACTAAAATAGCTGGCATTTGCAAATTGAGACATTATTTCTTCACGTGTAGGGAATTTAAAATGCTCTCTCTTAATTTCTCTATTCAGACAAATTCTTAAATTTCCATTTTTCTTGTCTACAATTACTAAAGAATTAACCCATTCAGTTGGAGTATCTACTTTCTCAATTACTTCTAGGTGTTCCATTCTGTCAAGCTCATCCTTTAGAGGTTCTTTCATAGAAATATGAACTTTTCTGCATGGATGGGATATCAGCGTCTGCATAACCTTTTACTTTCACATGTGCATTATCTAGTTTTGGTTTTGGCCTCAAGGCATTTAATACATTCTCTGAAATAACATTTGTGCTCCAGTGTCCAGCTTAAACAAAACAGTTGCACCATTCACCTGCCAAGGAATAGCCCAATCTTTTCCATTTTGTCCTTTCTCTGACAAGACATTTACAAAAAAATTCTTCTATACCAGTTTCTGTAACACTATTTGCTTTACTTTGCTGTTCTTGTTTTCTACAGCATCGTGCAAAATGGTTATTCTTGCCACAGTTATTGCAGGTCTTACCATAGTCTGGGGACTTCTTTGGTTTATGCAACATTCCACATCGTTTATACATTGTTGAACGATACTTTCTGTCTGCCTTGTTTCTGGAACTTTCTGTTCGTGTCGCTTTCTTCTCTTCGGGCGCCTTTTGTTTATCATGCTTTTCGAGAACATCTACAGTGCAACTTTCACTTATCAGTTCTCTGGCTTGTGACTTTACCGTTCCAGCAGCCCTGCGTAGCACTAAAGCTTTGCCTAAATCTAGGTCTTGTTCTCTAAGCAACTTCTCTCTTAGCGTGTTATCAGGTATTCCACATACAATTCTATCTTTGATCAAAGAGTCTGTAAGCTCACCAAATTCGTATGTTTTGCTGTGGTTTCTCAGCTCCGTCACATATTCATCAATTGTTTCCCCAGGCCTCTGTATGCACGTAAAAAATCAATGTCTTTCGTATGTCACATTTCTTTTAGGTATACAGTATTCCTCAAACTTTTCCATAATTGGTTTTAGTTTTATTTCGCCCCCATCTTCAAAGACAAAATGATTATAAATTTGAAGCGCTTCATCCCCGACAACATGTAAAAATGACGAAGCTTTCATTTTTTCCACTTTATGATCTGCGTCAATTGCAGACAAGTAGAGTTCAAAGCGCTGTTTGAATCTCCTCCAGTTTTCAGCTATATTACCGGCCAACTGGAGCTTTGGAGGAGGCTGCAGATCTTCCATTTCTTCTTTATTATTTTATTTATTGTTTTTGTTAGTGTTTTTTTTTTTCAATTCCTTGTCTCAAACTATCTTGTCCAAACTCACACTCCTGATACCATGTATTGTTTTTACTGCGGGTTCCAATAACTCAGTGACACGTTGTTTGGAAAAGATTAACTCTTTACTTGAACAGTCCAAAACATGTACAACAACTTCTGCCAAAACACCAAATCCTCTTCCTGTAAGTAACTTAAGACATTACTATTAGCTGTCAAGTTCAGAGATCAACATCAACTATCATTATACCATACGGAATCGAATTTGAGTGAGAATTATAGAAGCTGCTAAATGAGTGATACACTTAGGCTTTTCCAGAGCCTTACTTCTTTTCTGGTTCTACTCTTTGATGTAAATAGTAACTTGCGCCCTTTCATTCATGTGGGAAAACGGTGCATTTGGTTGTTTTATGTTGAGAAAATAATAATAAAAAAAGCCTGAAAGCATATTTTTATATATCCCTGTCCACTCTGTGTGCCGTTTTAAATTACATAAACAAATATTTTTATTCACAAATTAATTCAAAATACAATCAAGTCTTGTTTGATTATTCTGAGACTAGATTTCCAAGATTACTTTGCCCTCTTTTGCTGGAGCCTTTCCTAGCAATTATCATGCACAAGGCAGGAACAATACAATACAATACAATTATTTTTTTTTGTATAGCCCAAAATCACACAAGAAGTGCCACAATAGGCTTGAGCCTCTTGACAGATGCCTTGACTCTCTATAAAGACAAGGAAAAACTCCCCATAAACCCCTTGTAGGGACAAAAAAGTAAAAGACACCTTGGGAAAGGCCCCTTTCCAGGTTGGTTAGGCGTGCAGTGGTTGTTAAAAAGAAGGGGGTCAATACATTACAATACAATACAGTACAGAGAACAGAACAGAAGTAATCCTCAATACAGTATAAAAATAAAAAATGATTAGTAACAAATTATAACTATCATGTTACTTATGTTTTAGTGCTAATGACTAACAACAGAGATGCCTTTTGTACAGTTAATCAGCAGCTCTATCCAGGGTGTGCTAAACTGAAGTCGTGAGTCTTCAGTCGTGATTTAAAAGCTGAGACAGAAGGGGCATCTCTTATAGTAGCAGGCAGACCACTCCACAGTTTAGGGGCCCGGTAAGTAAAAGCTCGACTCCCACTTTTATTTTATTAACTCCTGCCCACTTTTATTTTATTAACTCTTGGAATCATAAGCAGACCAGCACCTTAAGATCTTAATGTGCACTCTGGTTTTTTAGTCACGATAAGTTCAAACAAGTAAGCCAGACCTTGGCAATTTAAGGCTTTATATGTTAAAAGGAGGATTTTCAAATCTGCCCTAAACTTAACTGGCAGCTCAGTGTGAGGATTTAAGAACTGGAGTTATGTGTTCATACTTTCTTGTTCTTGTAATAATTCTTGTAGCAGCATTTTGGATTAACTGGTGGCTGTATAAATAACAATTTGAACATCCAGTGAACGCCGCATTGCAGTAGTCAATCCTACTAGAAATAAATGCATGAAATAATTACTCAGAATCCTATTTATTTAGAAAGTGCCTTAATTTCCCAACATTTTTAAGGTGGAAGAAACGTGATTTGGACAACTTTGTAATGCGCGGTTTAAATGACATGCTAGAGTCAAAGATAACTCATAGATTGTGGGGTGATTCAATAAAATTAATTGTGATTCCAACTGAGTTAAATGAAGACAAAATATTGTTGAGATCAACATCACTCCCTCCAATAATTAACATCTCTGTTTTATCTGTGTTTAAAGATAAGTAGTTATCATCCATCCACTCCTTTAATTCACTAACACAACTAATTAAAGACAACATTGGAGAAACTTCCTTTGATCTAAATGAAAGGTATAAATGGGTACATGGATGTCATCTGCATACAAGTGAATATTAACATTATGTTCTCTAATGATAGATCCCAGTGGAAGCATGTAAAGTGAAAACAGTAAAGGTCCCAGTACTGAGCCCTGCGGGACACCATATCTCACTGCTGTGTATAATGATGGAGTCCTGTCAGCACATTTCTGTACATATTGGAATCGATTTGATAAATAAGAACTAAACCAAGTGTGCACAGTGCCTATAAGCCCAACATCATTTTCTAGCCTGTGCAGTAAAATAGAATGGTCAATGGTGTCAAATGCTGCAATTAAGTCTTACAACATAACGACAGTGGAGTTTCCTTTATCAGATGATATCAGAGTGTTGTTTACAACCTATGTTAGTGCCATTTCTGTACTATGACCAGTGTGGAAACCAGACTGGAATTTCTCAAATAAATTGTAATACATAAGGAGTGACTGAAGCTGATTGGCAAATACTTTTTCTAGTATTTTAGAGAGAAAGGCTAAATTTGAAATAGGTCTATAATTATTAAGTATGCGTGGGTATGACTTTTTAAGTAATGATGAATGACACATTTAGTGCATCAGGTACTGTGCTATGCAATAATGAACTATTGATAATGTTTAGAATAGGCGCTGCAAGAAAATCCATTGCACTTTTTACTAGTTTTGTTGGCACTGGATCTAGGGAAGAATTAGTGGGTTTCATTTTAGAAATTAGAGAAGACTTCCTGCTCAATTACAGGATTATAATTACTAAAGTGTTGAATGCAATGTGAGACAGGGCCTGCTAAGCTAGTATGTGTTTTGTACTGTGATGCTGTGATCTGGGATCTTATATTTTTAATTTTCTCATTGAAGAAGTTCATAAAGTCTGTACTGCTAATATCTGTTGGTATTTTGCACTGTAGATCTGAATTCCCATTTGTTAATTTAGCCAATGTTCTAAACAGTACCTGAGAATTTTTATTATTGTTATCCTTTATTGTAGAATAGTATTTTGTGCATGTTTTAAAGAGAGCTTTTTATATTTTTTAACACTCTCTGTCCATGCAATTTGAAAGACATGTAGCTTTGTTGTTCTCAATCTGTGCTCCAGTTTTCAACGCTCTAATTTAAGAGCTCGGATGTTTTCATTAAACCACGGAGAGTTTCTATGTGCTTTGATCACTTTTGTTTTAAGGGGAGCCATTGCGTTCAGAGCATGTCTCAAGGTCACATTATAGTGTAATGTTCGCTGATCTAAGTTGTTTTCCACATTTACATTTGATGTTAACTGATCTAAATGGTTCTCCACAATTACACTCGACTTACTCAAAGTATCTAGTGAAAAGTCAAGCAAAATTACCCATTTTATTGGCAAACTAAAAAGATTACAATATGCAAGCTTTCGAGGCAACTCAGGCCCCTTTTCAGGCAAGATGTAATACAGAAAATGGAATTCCCTGTGTTTATATACACACTAGGACAAGAAACAACATTGGTAAATCTTTAAGTGAGAAATCTTAAATGTAAAAAATTAATAGATTCCTTCAGGCTAGGGTTCATTTAACAAGAGAGAAGAACAATGTATGGTCAAGATCTTTAGATAAGATAACTGTCCAACAAAGTCTTCTGAAGTTTCTAATGAGTTTTTCAAAACAATGTGGATCTGTAGTCAGGTTGTCTGTGTCAGTCTGAGAGATGCAAACAATCCTCATATCCGGCCATAAAACATTTGTCTCTGTTCAAACCATGTTGTAATGTACTCAATTTTAGCAGGAGTTTAACTTCCCATTATTTTTTTCTTGCTGTATTTTGAAGATGCCCATAAGCCCTGTGACTTTAAAGTCCCTCTCACAGTGTCCATGGCTGTTGAAGTGGGTTGCAACAGTAGCATCTGTGTTGCCACATTTAATGTGGAACCTGTGTAAATTCATTCTCTGGCAGAGTGTTTGTCCAGTTTCTCCCACACAGAGTGCAGTGTCGGGACATTACATACAGAGAATGAGGTAGACCATGTTAGATGATCTGCAGGAAAATGATCCCTTTATGTGATGTTCTAGTTGGCAGTGTGGTATAACTATACGGTCTGTATTATAAATGTGGGCACACATTTTACATTTTTTCTGTAGGCAGGGAGATGTGCCATTTTCTGTTGGTTCACTTAGGGAGCTTTTTTTCAATTAGTTGCTGAATGTTTGGCGGTTGTCTGTATGCCAGGAGGGGAGGTTCACGAAATGCATTTTTCAGTGTTTGGTCATTGTTTAGCATTGGCTGAAGTTCTTTTATAATTTTTCAAAGTGCTTCAAGATGTGGGTTGTAGGTGACAACAAGGGGGATGTGGTTCTTGTTGTCTTTTTTTTTTATATTCCAGAAGGTTGTCTCTGGGTATGGCAGTAGCTCTTCTTATTTGAGTGTTTGTTGTTTTGGGGGAATAACCTTGTCTGAGCTCCTTCAGTTTTTTAAACTTGAAAAACAAAATTCTCTGGTCTAATGAGACAAAGATTGAACTCTCTGGTGTGAATGCCAGGCGTCATGTTTGGAGGAAACCAGGCACCGCTCATCATCAGGCCTATACCATCCCTACAGTGAAGCAAGGTGGTGGCAGCATCATGCTGTGGGGGGCAGGAACTGGGAGACTAGTCAGGATCAAGGGAAAGATGACTGCAGCAATGTACAGAAACATCCTGGATGAAAACCTGCTCCAGAGTGCTCTTGACCTCAGACTGGGGCGACAGTTCATCTTTCAGCAGGACAAAGACCCTAAGCACACATCCAAGATATCAAAGGAGTGGCTTCAGGACAACTCTGTGAATGTCCTTGAGTGGCCCAGCCAGAGCCCAGACTTGAATCCGATTGAACATCTCTGGAGAGATCTTAAAATGGCTGTGCACCGACGCTTCCCATCCAACCTGATGGAGCTTGAGAGGTGCTGCAAAGAGGAATGGGTGAAACTGGCCAAGGATAGGTGTGCCAAGTTTGTGGCATCATATTCAAAAAGATTTGAGGCTGTAATTGCTGCCAAAGGTGAATTGACAAAGTATTGAGCAAAGGCTGTGAATACTTATGTACATGTGATTTCTCAGTTTTTTTTATTTTTAATAAATTTGCAAAAACCTCAAGTAAACTTTTTTTATGCTGTCATTATGGGGTGTTGTGTGTTTAATTCCGAGGAAAAAAATGAATTTAATCAATTTTGGAATAAGGCTGTAACATAACAAAATGTGGAAAGAGTGATGCGCTGTGAATACTTTCCTGATGCACTGTATGCTCTAATCTCACTTATCCCGGGCATTGGGAGCTGGAGCACATCATCGCAAGCAACGGACACTTGCAGGAATAACCCCTAGTCCATCCCAGGTCTAACATGAACACACATACATTTATTCAGGCAAATTCAGCAACACTAATTCATGTAAACTGTTTGTCTATCTATCTATCTATCTATCTATCTATCTATCTATCTATCTATCTATCTATCTATCTATCTATCTATATATATATATATATATATATATATATATATATATATATATATATATATATATATATATATATATATATATATATATATATATATATATATATAGTAAAATAAATAGCCTCGACACGCAGATAAAAGGTTCTGGACAGCCACCTGTATACTTGAAGCCTGGCTGCAAAAAGGCAAAATAAGTTGCACAGATATATTGAGTTGAGTCCAAAACAGAAATGAAGTTACAGAGGAAGTTGTCTTGTCTTTAAGGCAGCCAGGTGGAAGTGATGTCATTGAGGCCCAGAACCTGAAGTGATGATCTTGGGGGAGGACGTCTCTCTTCCAGCTGAGAACAAGGCATGGAGGTAGCTGAGGACGCGGTTTCAGTGTCCATAAGTAGACGCACTGTTAGTTTGGGAGTAGCAAGTGTTACACTGCTTTTTTATTCGACAAATCTCTATAACCGGGAATGAGGAATTTAGAGTACCACCACCATCAGCTTTTTTATAGACCCATTGTGGCTGATATAGGAGGCGGTGGACTTATAATGACAGAAGTCCCCATGTATACAGGTTTGGTTGGTCTTAATTTTAAGCCAATGTCACGGCAATACCAGCTGGCGAGCAACGGTGGAGATTTTACTGCGAGAACTGAATAAGGTTGAAAACTTGTAGCCAGTTTACTATTGCAACTCCTGTATGAGGGAAGGCCAGAGGATTAGCTGGAGCACACACCAAACCCATGTGTCTCTCCGCGGACCCCTTTGTCACTTTGCAGAGATCGTTGCAGTGTATCAGGATTCTCAGGCATTTGTTCTGTAACGTGGAGATACTGCTGATCCAGTAAGATGCACGGAAAGCTAAAGGCAGCGACACTGTTGGTGTGCTATAATTCATTAGTGCTATTACATACTTCCTTTGTGGTTGCTATTAATAAGGCAGACACCCCTTATGCACTACTCTTGTCAGTGAAAGCAATCTACAACAAGGAGTAGAACAAGAAAAGAAGTAAGGTTACCAATAAAGCACGATTTGATTTTCAAAACGCTGACATTTTTCTTTCACCATCAATGATGGAGGATTTCATGAAAAAAGCTTATTATAACCTAAAAAATCCTGGAAGCTTTTGGGGAAGAGACTCTTTGAAAAGAGCTCTTGAGGTTTCGGGTCAGAAAAGTAAGGACCATCAAGTGTTGGATTGGTTATCTGGTCAATATTCTTATACAATTCATAAACCTGCTAGAATACATTTTAAGAGAAATAAAGTTTATGTATCTGATATAGACTCGCAATGGCAGATGGATTTAGCAGACATGACAAATGTGTCCAAGAATAGCCGGAGTTATAAATATTTCTTGACCTGTATCGATGTACTTTCTGAGTACACATGAGTACGGCCCCTGAAGAACAAAATGGGAAAAGAAGTGACAAGAGCCTTCCAACACATTCAGAGCGGTGGTAGAACTCCAAAGAAGGTCCAAACTGATAAGGGGAAAAAGTCTTTCAAACGAGATTTTCAAAAGATACTAAAGAAGATTAGAAAAAAACATTTCATCACAGGAAATGAGTTAAAGGCATGTATGGTGGAGAGATTTAATCTCACATTAAAATCTAAAATGTGGAAATATTTCAGTATGTGCAATATGAGAACCTACATCGATAAACCGTCGGATCTAGTATATTCTTACAACAAAAGTTATCATCGAAGCATATGAATGGCTCCTTATAATGTATACACGTTAAAGTCCTGAAGTTTTCAAAAACTTATATGACGTCGCTAACCCCCCGGGGTCTACCTTTGTTTAAGTTTAAAGTAGGAGATACAGTTAGGGTTTCGAAAACCAGACATCCTTTTGTGAAACCTAGGTCAACTGCTATGTACAAACTGAAAAATTACGATGATGATTAGTCAAATGGCTCAGGTGGCCAGAAAAATGTAATAGCCGGATACCAGAGAGGCAAGCCCAAGATGTGAAATAAAATCCAGACCACCCCTAATCTGATCATCATTCTCTAGCAGAATACGATGGAGTGCAAAATTTTTTTTTGTGACTTGCCTAGCAGCGCTTCCTCAGACATTTTCCCTAACAATACAATTTCCAATTTCACGATAAAGCTTGCTAAACCCATAGAACTAGAAGGTTCTTGGGAAATCATATGTGGAATCCGATAGGCAAACCATATAACAATATCTACGTTTCAGCTCAGGGATAAAAAAATATTACTACTTTTCCTTGCGGGTTTTATGAAGGTATTCACAACATATTGTCTTTTATGAATTCGACAACCTTAAGCCTGCACCCTTTGACAGATGTTGCCATGGGAACTATCCCTTCTGATAAATTCAGTTATAATGCTGTGGAAAGAAGAGTCTACGTGGATACAGAAGACGAAAAGGATGAAACTATACACTTAAAAAGTCACCTGTGTCGAATACTAGGAGTGCATACTGATCAGACTCGAGAGCTAACTTACAAGGCTCCTTTCCCCACTGACATCAGGGCTGGCTGTTACACTTTGTACATGTATGGTGACATGGTTTCTCATCAGGGAGTCGGAGACAGCTATGTGCCCTTTTTGAGGTGCGTTCATATAGTTGATCAAGCAAATAAAATTACTACTATCACATATGACAAACCTCATTATGCACCAGTTAGCAAGAACAATTTTGATACCGTAAGTATTGAAATAAAGATGGACCAGAACAAAAACGTGCCATTTCAGTTTGGTAAGGTGATAGTGAAATTGCATTTCAGACCCATCAGGTATTGTATGCACGACTGAAATAATGTGTTCTTACCAGGATCCAACACTCTACATCCAATATTACCATACCCAAGCGGGTAGTGGTTTACCTGGATTCTCTTGATACCCTGTAATGTATGGTGGGGATAAATGAAGGTAAATTTCGGGGGTTGTTTAGAAGTGCTTTACCTCTCTTGAAAAAAGCAAAACCACATAACAAATTCGTTGCTAAAAATATTGTAAAAGATGTGATCACCGGGACAACATCAAATGTGGCTGGTGGCGTCTGAGAGAAGCAGGAGGGGTCGGGCTTGTTGCTGATGAGAATGAAAAAATGCAAGAGACCACCAGGGTCATATGAGGGCCCATCAGTCAACAATGCAAGGTGCACTGTTTTTACTGCATTTTCTAAATGTCGTCATCAGAAGAAGAACAAGACTAAAGCTAGCAAAAGAAAAAGAGAGACATTTTTTAAGAGAAGATGACTTTCGTACACAGAATGTCCAAAAAGTGTGTCAAATCTGAACTGGACCTGTTTACTGTGCCTTTCACTCATAAAAAGTGTAGGTAAAAGTATATACGTTGAAGTCCCGCCTCTCTCAGCCCTTTCTGAAGTAGTACCGCTAGAATTTCTCATAGCTGGAAATGGGTTGGATTACCTTGACTTGATTAACACTCTTCTACACCTAAGGTGCAAAATAGTGAATGCTGATGGTACTAATATAGCGGCGGGTGAAAAGGTCGGATTTGTCAACTACCCTATAGCCAGTTTGTTTTCGCAAGCTGATGCTACCCTGGGGGACCGCCTAATATAACAAATTTCAATTTGTTATCCTTACAGAGCTGTTTTAGAAGGCCTGCTAAATTACAGACAGGAGACTCTTCATTCTCAGTTTGCTACAGGACTTTTTTACAAAGATACATTGGAAGAGACAGACCCTAATGGAGAAAACACAGGTTTTAATAGAAGAAGGGCCTATACGACCAGGAGCTGGACTGTTGAACTTCTGGGTCACATACATTCCGATATCTTTTTTATCAGGAAAAATGAATATTGAACGGCCTGGATGTGAAGATTAAAAAAAAAAGATGAATTCTGCTTAATGTCTGGTGATGCTGATCATGACAACGTAAACATAACGGCAGCTTCCCTGTTTGTAAAAAAATTAAAGTTTCACTGGCTGTGAAATTAGGGTACGCTCATACCCTTACATAAGTAAATGCTAAATATTCTGTGGAAAGGGTGAATATGAAAGTATTCAGTATACCGGTGGGTATTCATGGATGCAATCAATAAAACCTGCTTCAGGGGAAACTACCAAAGTATGTGGTGAATGGCATGATGGATAATGAGGCTTTTTCAGGTTCTTATAGAAGGCATCCATTCAATTTCAAACATACGATGTAGAGCTCCTGGCTCTGTACTTGGACGGTGAACAGATTCCTGCCAAATTTTTTCAACCAGACTTTACAAGCGGCAACAGTGCCAGAGACTACTATTACCTGGTGTTTTCCACTGGAAAGCATTTGAAGGATCAAGCTCTGTCTATCGCTCATTCAGAGTTCTCGCAAGGATATACTCTTTTTGCTTTTGATCTAACCCCCGATCAAGAATGCTGTGATCATTTTTCCTCAGTCAAAACTGGAAACAAGAGATTTGAATTACGCTTCTGCGTCCCTCTCCCTCAGACCATCAATCTAATAGTATATGCCGTCTTTGACAACATCATTGAAATCAACCAGAGATGTAATGTGCTGCATAACTACTAATAAACACCATGAATACAAAACAATTAACAGAACTGCTGTCCAAAGATTCCTACACTGATAGATATTTCCTGGGGTGCTGGCATGTGATCAGCTACTCGAAAAAAATATCACAGTGCCAGCCATGTTCGTAGGGAATATTCACCCTCAAACCCAACCTGGAGAACACTGGTTGGGAATTTACCTCACTGAAGACAGAAATGGAGAGTTTTTTGATTCCTATGGAAATCCTCTGGACTTTACTTACTTCCCAAATGACATTTACCGTTTCTTAAACAAAAACTGTAAGCAAATCATTTAAAAACAACAGGCAGCTTGAAAGTTGGTTCTCAGACACAGGCGGTCAACATTGCCTCTTCTTCGTGCATCAGTGAGGAAAAGGACTTCTGTACGCCTCTGTGGTAAAAAGTATTCTGATGATGTAAACAATAATGATGCAATGGTATCTAAATTTGTTTGTTCAATGACTTCCTTCACCAGGACATTGCTTTTATCTGTACCCTTGCAGCCCTTTATAATGCCCCGGATGAGCCCCAGGTGTTTCCGGCATCTGCTCTCTGGCCACGCCCCAGCGTGGCGGAAGTGTCGGTTGCCTTCCTGGCAGCTCTCCGGGCGCCACATAAAGTCTTCCCCCCGGCACTTCCTGGTGTGGCGGAAGGGCCGGGCTCCGGGATATAGGCCCTGGGCGCCGCCTGGCGGTGGCCACGGGTCCCTGCAGGGCTGGGCTTCCATGCCCTGTACCCGAGGCCCCCTGCCTAACCAGGACGGACGCCCCCACTCCGTCTGGAGGAGGCACTTGCCCTCCTCTTGTCCTCCAAGCCCCCGCCGGGCTCCAGCCCCAGCCGCGGACCCTACGGGGTAAACCGGCATCGGAGCGCCGCCTGGCGGTAACCACGGGCCCCTACAGGGTAGGGCTTCCATGCCCTCGACCCGTGGCTCCCAACAAAACCAGGACGGACGCCCTCGCGGTGTGGAGGAGGCACAAGCCCTCCTCTCGTCCTCCTGGCCCTGGCGGGCCTTGCATGCAAAGAGACCTATGAATATTTAAATAGACAGTTAAAGGATGACAACACTATGTAATGACATAAAATTGTATTTAATAAACAAACTTCTTCTTCTTCTTTCGGCTGCTCCTGTTAGGGGTTGCCACAGTGGATCATCTTCTTCCATTCCGTCCTGTCTTCTGTATCTTGCTATGTGACACCCAGCACCTGCATGTCCTCTCTCACCACATCCATAAACCTTCTCTTAGGCCTTCCTCTTTTCCTCTTTCCTGGCAGCTCTGTCTTTACATCCTATATACCAATATACCCAGCATCTCTCCTCTGCACATGTTCAAACCAATGTAATCTCACCTCTCAGACTTTGTCTCCCAACCTTCCAACCTGAGCTGACCCTATAATGTACTCGTTTCTAATACTGTCCATCCCTGTCACACCCAATGCAAATCTTTACATCTTTAACTCTGCCACCTCTAGCTCTGTCTCCTGCTTTCTGGTCAGTGCCACCATCTCCAACCCATATAACATAGCTGGTCTCACTACCGTCCTGTAGACCTTCCCTTTCACTCTTGCTGATACCCGTCTGTCACAAATCACTCCTGACACTCTTCTCCTCCCACTCCACTCTGCCTGCACTCTCTTCTTCACCTCTCTTCCACAATCTTCATTACTCTGTACTGTTGATCCCAGGTATTTAAACTCATCCACCTTTGCCAACTCCACTCCCTACCTCCTCACCATTCCACTGACATTCCTCTCATTCACACACATGTATTCTGTTTTGTTCTTACTGGCCTTCATTCCTCTCCCCTCTAGAGCAAATCTCCAACTCTCCAGGGTCTCCTCGGCCTGCTCCCTACTGTCGCTACAGATCACAATGTCATCAGCAAACATCATAGTCCACGGGGGCTCCTGTCAAATCTTGTCTATTAACCTGTCCATCACCACTGCAAATAAGAAAGGGCTCAGAGCCAATTCCTAATGTAATCCCAAATTCACGTTGAACGCATCCGTCACTCCTACTGCAGTTCTCACTATTGTTACACATCCCTCGTACATCTCCTGTACAATTCTTACATATTCTCTGCCACTCCCAAATTCCTCATACAATACCACAACTCCTCTCGAGGCACCCTGTCATATGCTTTCTCCAGGTCCACAAAGACGCAATGCAACTCCTTCTGGGCTTCTCTCTACTTCTCCATCAACACCCTCAGAGCAATCATTGCATCTGTGGTGTTCTTTCTGGGCATGAAACCATAATACTGCTCACTAATCATCACCTCCTTTCTTAATCTAGCTTCCACTACTCTTTCTCATAATTTCATGCTATGGCTCATCAATTTTATCCCTCTGCAGTTACTACATCTCTGCACATACCTCTTATTCTTAAAAATCGGTACCAGTACACGTCTTCTCCACTCCTCAGGCATCCTCTCACATTTCAAGATTCCATTAAACAATCTGGTTAAAAACTCCACTGCCATCTCTCCTAAACACCTCCATGCTTCCACAGGTATATCATCTGGCCCAACGGCCTTCCCATTCTTCATCCTCTTCATAGCTATCCTTACTTCCTCCTTGCTAATCCTTTTGCATTTCCTGATTTACTATCTCCACATCATCCAACCTTCTCTCTCCGATTCTCTTCATTCATCAGCCTCTCAAAGTATTATTTCCATCTGCTCAACACACCCTCTTCATTTGTGACTATGTTTCCATCTTTACCCTTTATTACCCTAACCTTCTGCACTTCTTTCCCAGCTTGGTCCTTCTGTCTAGCCAATCGATACAGGTCCTTTTGTCCATCTTAGTGTCCAGCCCCTCATTATACATCTTTTCTTTACCCTTTGCCACATCACTCTTCTGCATAGGATGTAATGTACCTGTGTGCATCTTCCTCCACTCTTGTACATCACCCTATGTTCCTCCCTCTTCTTAAAATATGTATTCACCACAGCCATGCCCATTCTTTTTGCAAAATCCACTATCCTCTGACCTTCTTCATTCCTCTCCTTGACACCATACTTACCCATCAACTCCTCATCTCCTCTGTTCTCTTCACCAACATGTCCATTGAAATCAGCTCCAATTACAACCTTCTGTTCCTTGGGTACAATGTCCATCACTTCATCCAACTCACTCCAGAAATCTTCTTTCTCATCCATCGAACACCCAACTTGTGGTGCATATGCACTAACAACATTCATCATCACACCTTCAGTTTCCAGTCTCATAATCATTACTTTGTCTGACACTCCTTTCACCTCCAAAACACTCTTGACATGCTGTTCCTTCAGAATAACTCCTACCCCATTTCTCCTCCCATCCAGACCATGATAGAAAAATTTTAATCCACCTCCGATCCACTTGGCTTTACTCCCCTTCCATTTAGTCTATTGTACGTTCAATTCATCAGCCTTCCTTCTCTCCATCATATCAGCTAACTCTTTTCCCTTACCAGTCATACTGACATCATTCAAAGTTCCTACCCTCAGTCCCACTCTCTTTATCTTCATGTTGGAACCGACCAAAGGTTTACCTTCTAACAGCAGCAGCTCTTCACGGTTATTCCAAAACGTGTTTTTGGGATTGACAGACATTTTATGCAAAACAAGTTCAACATTTTTCTTTGCTTTTGCAGGTGCACTTCTCAAAACCTCTTGCCAAACCTGGTCCTCAGTCATGTTAACTGTTCTAACTTCCCCCTCTGTATTTTCTTCTTTTGATAACTTAAGTGTCAGACTGTAAGCTTCTTCATCTGCCTTTAAAACTAACGCTAGAAATCTCTGCAATACAGAAGTGTAAAGCTTCACCTTCTCGTCAGCCTCTAAATCACAACATTGCAGGATATTTCTCATTTCCTTGTCCAATTCAGTTTCAGTGGCGCTCAAGAGATCATCTGGATTAGAGCTCTTTTGCTGTAAAAGAGACATTTGATGCTGCGGTATAAAATACAATTTCTAAGCGTATTCCATGTTTATGCTCTAAAAGCTAATAAACTGGATATGAAGGCAACGGCTACATTTAAAAGAGCCCCCAAAAACCCTCCTTTCTGGTTCAAAATAGCTTTCTTCTTTTTTAAGCATTGTTTTCTATCACTTATTTTCTGACATGTTTTATGTTTCTTCTGTTGTTTACCATGCTTGGGTGAAAGACGTATATTGCCTTTTAAAGTATCTCAGGTAATTTCGGACAAAGCTTTAATTAAATCTTCAGAAAACTCGTTTATAAAATATTTACGGCTATGCGTCATATTAAAGTCTTCAACAGAATTCTACTCTCCAAATGTTTTAATTGATATGCCACTGGAATGCCAAGTATTCCGGCACAAATAGTCAAAGCTATTTAGTTTTCCCTCCTGAAGTGCACTCTGATCCTGTACTCGGCTGTGCTATTTTAATACAAATCGAGCTGAATTAACAATTAAAACAATTGTGCGCATTGCAACAATTTCAGGATCAAAGCATGTGCATTTGCCAAAGTGGAATTTATGCATTCCTTTCTTAGTTTACTGTTACTGCAACTCCCCATATATTCTTTTTCAGTGAAATCCATATAGAGATTGTGTGGGCAGGACTTTATGCCACCAGCCCTGGTCAGGATCAGACATTTTATGTATGGGTGGAATGTGAGCGGCTCAGAAATGATGTAATAAAAAAAAAAAGTTGAATTAAAACATATATTTGACTTGAATAATTATTTAAAAAAAATTTCAATAATTGTGGGTGAGCTTTTTCTGGGCAAAAGAGAGCAAAGTAAATATAAAATGTATAGTAATCATGAGAAAAAATCTTGGAAATCTAGTCTCAGAATAATCAAACAAGAATTGATTGTATTTTGAATTAATTTGTGCATAAATAATATTTGTTTATGGCACACGGAGTGGACGGGGATATATAAGAATATGCTTTCGGGCTTTTTTAATCATTATTTTCTCAACAAAAAACAACCAAATGCACCGTTTTCCCACATAAATGAAAAGGTGCGAGTTACAGTTTACACCAAGGAGTAAAACCTGAATAAGAAGTATGGTTCTAAAAGGCTTAAGTGTATCACTCATTTAGCAGCTTCTATAACTCTCACTCAAATTCGATTCCATATGGCGGGCTAGCTTCTTTGTTCGTGAGACTTGTGCTCGGCAGCGAAAGAGAAAAATTCAAAGCGTGATTTCCCGAAAGCCCGCGCAAACATTTCCTGTGCTGTGTTCGAGCAGGTCGTCTTTTTACTTATATCAGGCGAGGATTGGAAATTTGTTCTGTTAATTAGCTGAAGTCTAAAACGAGCTAAACATGTCTGGTCGTGGTAAAGGTGGAAAAGGACTTGGTAAGGGTGGTGCAAAGCGTCATCGTAAAGTTCTGCGAGATAACATTCAAGGTATTACAAAGCCTGCTATCCGTCGTTTGGCTCGTAGAGGTGGAGTGAAGCGAATTTCTGGGTTGATCTATGAAGAAACCCGTGGAGTGCTGAAAGTGTTCTTGGAGAATGTCATTCGGGATGCTGTCACCTATACTGAGCATGCCAAGAGAAAAACTGTCACTGCCATGGATGTGGTATACGCTTTGAAGAGGCAGGGTCGTACTCTGTATGGCTTCGGAGGTTAAGCAATAATCGAGATGTAAAAGAAATAATCTAAAGGCTCTTTTCAGAGCCGCCCACTTTTTCTATTTGGAGAGCTTTCCTTCTGCTGTTATCGAGTATTGTGAAGTAGCAGGTAAGGTCCTTTCCACAGTAGTAAGAATGTTGTGACACTACTTGGCAAAGGTGTCCTGTTATCGAAGGAAGTTGATACTTTGCGAGCTTTTCAGTTGGTTTGTAGTAGCCCGGCCGTTTTAGACGTCTTAGATACTTTATTAATCCCAAGTGGCAATTCATTATCGGGGGGTGGAGTTTTCCCTAGCAATTAAGTTTAATTTTAGCAACTTTTTTCCGAATTTTTTGTACTTGAGCAATCGATTTTTTTTTACCCAGTCCTTGTGTCGATTTATCCTGCCTTTTAACCATTCCTACTCTGCGAGAGTGATGGGTCGTTCTTGAACGAATCTTTAATGTGACTCGAAGAACGAGTCGTCTCGTGGGAGTGATTCGTTCATTTGCGCAATTTCCTAGTTTCTGTATTGGATTCACTTGTTTCGAGTCGTTCGTTCATCACGTGACAGCCCCATAAGCTTAACCTATGCAGTCTGAGTCGGAAACAGGCTGCGGCGTTTTGGCACCTATCGGTTTTACTAACATTTGTATTCGTCCACTTACATAATGTTGCAATAAAAGGGACGGTGGTTCCGAGTCACTAGAAAATGCAAACCAGCGGGCACAGGAAAAGCATGCTGAAGCGTAGGGGAAATATACAATGCATCAACCTCACAATTCTGTACAGGCTAATGGAGCTCTTTTGAGAAAAAGGTGGGTGGCTCTGAAAAGAGCCGTTGGTTTTAAGCAGAAATCAGGCAGTTTACTTGGAGCTGGTATACTTAGTAACTGCTTTGGTGCCCTCGGACACCGCGTGCTTGGCCAACTCTCCAGGTAACAGGAGCCTCACAGCAGTTTGGATCTCCCGGGAAGAAATAGTTGAGCGCTTGTTATAATGAGCCAACCGAGAAGCCTCTCCGGCAATGCGCTCGAAGATGTCGTTCACAAACGAATTCATAATTCCCATTGCCTTAGAAGAAATGCCCGTATCGGGATGAACTTGCTTCAGTACCTTGTACACATAGATGGAATAACTTTCCTTCCTGGACTTTCTGCGTTTCTTTCCTCCCTTCGCCTGGCTCTTGGAAACTGCTTTCTTAGAGCCCTTCTTAGGAGCAGGAGCGGCTTTCGGCTCAGGCATTATTGTTAAAGCGTAGCGATGAGAAACTAAACAGCGAAACTCCCCGGGTTCCTCATTTTAAAGGCGGCCATGCAAATAGCAAGCGCCGCAGAGTTAAGGCGTGGCCACCAACGACATACGAGCCGCTGTTTCCTTCATTTCAGACACGACCGTTAAGTTATGAATGAGTCAAAATTTGCGCGCACTTTTTTATTGGGCTCTGTGTTTTAAAAAGTAGGCTACATGTTAAGTTTGTTCTTTCTATTTTTTTCTTTTCTATAACTTTTCAGTATCCCAGATTTACAGCAATCGTGGCAGGTAACAATATATGTTGTAAACCCATCAGAAGATACGAAACAAAGTAACTTTAACGTAATCGCGAGGCATACAATTAGTAGAGATGAAGGGAAAAGGGTCAATAGCTCGGTAATCCGTACGCGAATGGGGTTCCTGGCAATTGAAACAACGATTTTGTGTTTAACAATTTAGGAAACAACTTTTTTACATACTAAAGTAATATGTGCCCTCTTTTACCGTTTCAACAATAGTTGTGTAGCTCTACTCATCTATTTATATTTGCGCCCTGAGAAATCGCGAAAATCGTTCACGTGGGGACTTCGTAAGTGCAGAATAAGGCAATGTGCATACAGCCCTTCGTGTGTTATGTTTCACTGTATACCGCCTTGAACAATACATATTTTGTCATTTATACATTTAAAATTTATCAGTTTAATAAAATCCACATTATGAGAGACATAAGGTGTTAAAGAAAATTTGTATGTACATATGTAGAACACATGTATGATCAAAACAATAAAAAGGGCACGATGTACTCTTTGAACTGAGATGTTATTTTTGCACTGGAGGCGCAACCAAATGACGTAAGAGCAAATGCAAATCAGCAGTCCGTTTGTTCAGCTCGTCGCGCCCAAAGGAAGCCTTAATAAAAGCGCAGCGTTGGCTACTGTGACCATTCTGTTGTAAGTAATTACTGTGTGCATTTCAAGATGTCTGGAAGAGGAAAGACTGGCGGTAAGGCACGTGCTAAGGCTAAGACTCGATCCTCTCGAGCTGGTTTGCAGTTCCCTGTCGGCCGTGTTCACAGGCTCCTGCGGAAAGGCAACTATGCTGAGCGGGTGGGCGCTGGTGCTCCCGTTTACTTGGCTGCTGTGCTCGAGTATCTGACCGCTGAAATTCTTGAGTTGGCCGGGAATGCTGCCCGCGATAACAAGAAAACCAGAATCATTCCTCGCCATCTTCAGCTGGCCGTGCGTAACGATGAGGAGCTCAATAAGTTGTTAGGTGGCGTGACCATCGCTCAGGGTGGTGTGCTGCCCAACATTCAGGCCGTGCTTCTGCCCAAGAAGACCGAGAAACCAGTTAAGAGCAAGTAGATGAGGGCGACTCGTTCATTAACACCAACGGCTCTTTTCAGAGCCACCTATCCGTTCAGACTGGAGCCTTTTCCATTCAGATTGTTTCTTGGTCGTCCAGCACTTATTATTATTTTTTTTTTTTTATAATGGGCTGTATATTGTAATCACTGGTATTTTATTTTATATTTATCTAAAGGGTTTCTTTAGCAAGTAGGTACTTGCCTTGTACTGTAACTCCAATTTATGTTTCGAGAATAAATCCACATCATCCATCTGTTCATGCTGGAGCCCTCTCCGTTAAGATTACTTAATGTAACAGCAACTTTTTATAGACTGTTCTCACTGGTAGTTTATTATGGACGTGGGCGCCCGTTACTCTGTCTCTCTTGTTAATTGCTGTGTAAAACAGTATTACAGTAGTGTGGCTTGGACAAATGCTTGTAAATTTCCGGAGATGCCAGTTATGGGAGTAATCTGTTAGATTTTTCTACTGCACTATACCTATTTACAGCTTTTCGGGACAAATGTTTTCTGGAGCCATGATGCATGTGCAGAAAAAGCAGCATTAATAGTTAATAAATGATGATTATGTCGGCTCTGATTCTACTGCACACCGTTGCTTTTTCTAAAGAGACACGGCTCACATTTATTAATTTATGTGTCAGATTTTCAATACCAATACTGATATTTCTAAAAAAGCATAGGAATTTGTTTTCAAATGATCATATTGTTTAGAATGGCTAACATTAATGGGCCAGTTTGTATTTAAATGAACTAATATCACAACACAGTATTAAGGTCACCATAACAAATATATTACAAAAATTATATTAATAGAATGAACATGGCATGTCATTTTCAAACCTGCTTACTCCAGACCAGGATTATGGGAGGGTGCCAGAGCCTGTCCCAGAGGCCATAAGGGTACAAGTCAGGAGTAAACTCTGGACAGGACGCCCATCCATTACAAGGCAAGCACACACTATGGCCAAGTTAGCATTGCTAGTTCACCTAACCTACGCATCTTTGGACTGTGGGAGGAAACTTACACAGCCATAGGGACAACATGCAAACTCCATGCAGGAAGGACAGGGTAGCAAAGAAGGAAAATACAACAATTAAGATAATATTAATATTTGTTTTGATAAAGATTGTTATTCACTAATGTACTTAAACTGATCCCCTTAGAACAGTAACACAAAAAAAAATATTCCCACATTTGCACTTTCTATTCTCTATCTATCTATCTATCTATCTATCTAAAATCTAAAAGATTTTGCCATATTAGCTTAACATTTAGTTAAGTTTCAAATTTTTATTTAGATAAAAGAATGCTGACATTTTTACACTTAATCCTATTTTGCCTCTGCAGTTGCATGGCAGGAACAATCCCTGGACAGGGCGAGAGGCCATCACAGAGTGAACACACACAAACACACACACACACACACACACACAAGGTGCCAATTTAATATCATCAATCCACCTAACCTGCCTGTCTTTGAACTGTGGGAGGAAACAGAAGCTCAAAACAATTTTAACAATACAGAATTAATCAGAAAAAATATATTGTATTACACCTGATGCTGTTAATTAATGCAATTAAAGTACTTTTAAAACCACTAAACTTAGAAAATTATGTTTTATTAGCATTTAGTCAGACACTTATTTTTAGGAAAGTAAAACCACTTTTAGTGAAAGTTTTCATCTTCAAATTAGGCATAGTTAGTGTGTATTTTGCATAGTGTTAAGACTATTTAACATTCTTATTTATGTATGTTCGTTGCACTGTACCCTTCGTTATAATTAGAAAAACAAAACGGACAGAAACTGACAAAATGCTATGGGAGTTATGCTTCACTATTTTGTCCCCCACCCCCCGCTAACACCGGAATTTACGTTTCAAAAGTATTAATAAGTGATAAACGGTAAAATATTTTATTCAACTGAAAAGCCTTCAGTAAATCCACTTCTACATAATCCTGCTAGCGGCAGAGTTACCTGAATAACGTGTCGTGCATCTTTGAAAAGTCTCCTGCAACCTCCCTTATCTGGCACTGATTGCAGCCAAATCGCCAGACTTCAAATTTGCATCGCTTTAATGATTTACAAACGTCTTTCTGCTGAATAGCATGTGTGCTTTTTAACTGAATAAATGGGTTGATTGTTTTGCCACTATACTGCTGATTCCTGATTCTTCTCACAAATATTTCATCGGGCGGCTGCATTCTTTTCCATCTTCACAAAGTAGCAGCATGCAACTAACTTCTCAGTCAGCCATTGGTGTAGAGTCTTGCGCATGTGCAAGGGGCGTGTGTTTATGGCGCTCTTGCGTCACAGCGCGTCTGCTCATTTCAGTACGTGTGAGCGGAAGGTGTGTTAATGCATTGTACGCCTTTTGCATGAACCTTACTACTGTATCTTATAGAAAAAAGTAGTAATTAATATTGTTGAATGGTACTCGATACCAAATGAGTACAGTTTGAGTATCGATCTTCCCATCCCTAATGACTGACTGACATCCCTGACTGAGATGGGAGTAGACTCACACCTGGTGACATGGATCGTGGACTATCTTACAGACAGACCTCAGTTTGTGCGTCTTGGGAACTGCAGGTCTGACATTGTGGTCAGCAACACAGGAGCGCCGCAGAGGACTGGACTTTCTCCGGTCCTGTTCAGCCAACATACATCAGACTTCCACTGACACTGCTATCGTGGGCAGCATCAGGAGTGGGCAGGAGGAGAAGTACAGTAAGCTAATCAAAGACTTTGTTAAATGGTGTAATTCAAACCACTTACACCTGAACACCAGCACGACCATGGAACTGGTGGTGGATTTTAGGAGGCTCAGCCCCTCCTGGACCCCGTGATCATCAGAGGTGACTGTGCAGAGGGTACAGACCTATAAATACCTGGGAGTGCAGCTGGATGACAAATTGGACTGGACTGCCAATACTGATGCTCTGTGGAGGAGAGGACAGAGCTGATTATTCTTTCTTATAAGGTTGGTGTCCTTCAACATCTGCAATAAGATGCTCCAGATGTTCTACCAGATGGTTGAGGCGAGTGGCCTCTTCTACGCGGTGGTGTGCTGGGGAGGCAGCATAAAGAAGAAGGACATCTCACACCTGGACAAACTTGTTAGGAAGGCAGGCTCTATTGTAGGAATAAAGCTGGACAGTTTAACAGTTGTGGCAGAGTGACGGGCATCAAGCAAACTCCTGCCAATCACGAAGAATCCACTGCATCCACTGAACAATGTCATCTCCAGGCAGAGGAGTAGCTTCAGCGACAGACTGAGGAGATCGTTCCTCCCCCACACTATGCGACTCTTCAATTCCACCCGGGGAGGAAATACTAACATTATTATTATTATTATTATTATTATTATTATTATTATTATTATTATTAGTCTGTTTTTACATGCATTTTTATTACTCTTTAATTTAATATTGTTTTTGTATCAGTATACTGCTGCTGGATTATGTGAATTTCCCCTTGGGATTAATAAAGTATCTATCTATCTATCTATCTATCTATCTATCTATCTATCTATCTATCTATCTATCTATCTATCTATCTATCTAATGTTCAAAAAGCTACAGAGATGCACGTGTACTACAGAAGTCATTTCTGCATAGAGACAGTGGCGTAGCTGGGGTTTTCAGCACATGGGGACAACTGAAGATTTCACGCCCACTCCTGTTTGCCACAATGCAATGGGGAAGGGAATGAAAATTTTAAAAAATGTATTTAAAATAATAGTATTTTAAGAAAAAAAAAATTCATATAAGGCTCCGAAAATGATCACGCCGCCTCGTGTTCTTAAAATCGAAATCCGTCATTAGTTCTTTTAAGAAAAAATTAATTTTCTGCATTTAAAAATGATTTTAAAGAAAGTATATAGCAAAGTGAAAAGCAAAATAATTATATATTTATAAAAACTGTATTACTTACAATTTAGTTGTACGAAAATAGGATGGGGAAACATCTAGACTTTTGCAGCCGTCTGCTAGAATTCTTCACCACAGCCCAATCAATTTTCTATCAAACACATAAACACAAATCACTTGGCACACAGAAATGGCGTTTGCAGCAACTTGGACAGACAACAATACACTAATGCCTCATGTCAGTCGCGCGACCTGTTTAATAACATCAAAAAGGTTTCTGGGTGGGAGTCGAGCATGTTAGAGTTGTGGAGGGGATAAATTATTGTCTGTTGGGTATATAGAACTAATACTTGCTTCGAAATCAGAAAGAGACAAAAAACAACGGAAAAAGATATTCTCATACAGATGGAGTGATGGGCTGAGTATGCCAATGTTTTTTATTTACTTTATTGGGCATTTAAAAATGGAGAAAATTTCATTTTAAAATTTCGTAACATCAGTTTGGCGCCCCCTGGATGCTGTGCCCGGAGACAGATGTTCCCCATTGTCCCCTCTACTTATGCCACTGTAGAAAAATATTTGTTTGTAATAACAAAGAGTTTGTAAACTCCTGAATTAATAAGAAGTGTGCGTTAATGACCAGAGGTGGGTTCATTTGCGTTTAACTTGTATGTTTTTTATACGTTATGAAGCAAAGTTGTTTAAAGTGTACTGTTTAGCGTTTATATGTTGGGAATGTGCCTTAGTGTTTTTTACAAGCAGGAATATTATTTAATAATAGTTTATGGTATTAAATCAATGTACTTTACTATAAGTTTGTTAATACTGTTTACTGATACTTTATTGATTTGATTTTCATACTGCTGATAAGCTAGTGTCTAATGTGAGTAATACTGACATCTAGTGGACTTTTGGGTAATTTACCAATAAGTTTTAAATATTCTTTTTATTGTAGACCACACACACACACACACACACACATATATATATATATACTGCTCAAAAGAATTAAAGGAACACTTTTTAATCAGAGTATAGCATAAAGTCAATGAAACTTATGGGATATTAATCTGGTCAGTTAAGTAGCAGAGGGGGTTGTTAATCAGTTTCAGCTGCTGTGGTGTTAATGAAATTAACAACAGATGTACTAGAGGGGCAACAATGAGATGACCCTCAAAACAGGAATGGTTTCACAGGTGGAGGCCACTGACATTTTTCCCTCCTCATCTTTTCTGACTGTTTCTTCACTAGTTTTGCATTTGGCTACAGTCAGTGTCACTACTGGTAGCATGAGGCGATACCTGGACCCTACAGAGTTTGCACAGGTAGTCCAACTTCTCCAGGATGGCACATCAATACGTGTCATTGCCAGAAGGTTTGCTGTGTCTCCCTGCACAGTCTCAAGGGCATGGAGGAGATTCTAGGAGACAAGCAGTTACTCTAGGAGAGCTGGAGAGGGCCATAGAAGGTCCATAACCCATCAGCAGGACCAGTATCTGTTCCTTTGGGCAAGGAGGAACAGGATGAGCACTGCCAGAGCCGTACAAAATGACCTCCATCAGGCCACTGGTGTGAATGTCTCTGACCAAACAACCAGAAAGACTTCATGAGGGTGACCCAAGGGCCCCATGTCCTCTAATGGGCCCTGAGCTCACTGCCCAGCAGCATGCAGCTCGATTGGCATTCGCCATAGAATACCAGAGTTGGCAGATGCACCACTGGTGCCCTGTGCAGTTGTTTATATATAAACTGCTCAAAAAAATTAAGGGAACACTTTGAAAACACATCAGATCTCAATGGGAAAAAGAAATCCTCCTGGATATCTATACTGATATAGACTGGGTAATGTGTTAGGAACGAAAGGATGCCACATCGTTTGATGGAAATGAAAATGATCAACCTACAGAGCCCTGAATTCAAAGACGCCCCAAAAATCAGAGTGAAAAAATGATGTGGCAGGCTGGTCCATTTTGCCAAAATTGAATTGCAGCAACTCCAAATTGTACGCAGCACTTTGTATGGCCCCTGTGTTCTTCTAATGAGATGACAGATGGTGTTGTGGGGGATCTCCTCCCAGATCTGGACCAGGGCATCACTGAGCTCCTGGACAGTCTGAGGTGCAACCTGGTGGCATTGGATGGACCAAAACATAATGTCCCAGAGGTGTTCTATTGGATTTAGGTCAGGAAAGTGTGGTGGCCAGTCAATGGTATCAATTCCTTCATCCTCCAGGAACTGCCTGCATACTCTCACCACATGAGGCCAGGAATTGTTGTGCACCAGGAGCCACTGTACCAGCATAGGGTCTGACAATGGGTCCAAGGATTTTATCCTGATACCTAATGGCAGCCAAGGTGCCTTTGTCAAGCCTGTAGCGGTCTGTGTGACCCTCCATGGATATGCCTCCCCAGACAATCATTAACCCACCACCAAACTGCTCATGCGGAATGATGTTACAGGCAGCATAATGTTCTCCATGGCTTCTCCAGACCCT
Source organism: Polypterus senegalus (assembly GCF_016835505.1). NCBI lineage: Eukaryota > Metazoa > Chordata > Cladistia > Polypteriformes > Polypteridae > Polypterus > Polypterus senegalus. Next base: position 138,147,514 of record NC_053167.1, on the reverse strand, counting down.
TTCACTTCTGTCACATGCTCAGGGTGAACCTGCTCTCACCTGTAAAAAGCACAGGGCACCAGTGGTGCATCTGCCAATTCTGGTATTCTATGGCGAATGCCAATCGAGCTGCATGCTGCTGGGCAGTGAGCTCAGGGCCCATTAGAGGACATGGGGCCCTTGGGTCACCCTCATGAAGTCTTTCTGGTTGTTTGGTCAGAGACATTCACACCAGTGGCCTGCTGGAGGTCATTTTGTAGGGCTCTTGCAGTGCTCATCCTGTTCCTCCTTGCCCAAAGGAGCAGATACTGGTCCTGCTAATGGGTTATGGACCTTCTATGGCCCTCTCCAGCTCTCCTAGAGTAACTGCTCGTCTCCTAGAATCTCCTCCATGCCCTTGAGACTGTGCAGGGAGAAACAGCAAACCTACTGGCAATGACACGTATTGATGTGCCATCCTGGAGAAGTTGGACTACCTGTGCAAACTCTGTAGGGTCCAGGTATCACCTCGTGCTACCAGTAGTGACACTGACTGTAGCCAAATGCAAAACTAGTGAAGAAACAGTCAGAAAAGATGAGGAGGGAAAAAAAAAAGTGGTCTCCACCTGTTACACTATTCCTGTTTTGGGGGTCATCTCATTGTTGCCCCTCTAGTGCATCTGTTGTTAATTTCATTAACACCACAGCAGCTGAAACTGATTAACAACCCCCTCTGCTACTTAACTGGCCAGATTAATATCCCATAAGTTTCATTGACTTTATGCTATACTCTGATTAAAAAGTGTTCCTTTAATTCTTTTGAGCAGTATATATATATATATATATATATATATATATATATATATATATATATATATATATATATATATATATATATATATATAGATTCAAATACAGGTGTTTATCTTCAAATAAATAAGTCAATTTCATTCTGGGCTGCTGTGTGGAATTCTCCGGATCGACACTCCAGAGTGAACACTTTAAGTCCTTAACACATTAAGGATACAGTTGTCCTTTACTATTGCGTTGTTCCACTTGTTTGGAACACTTGTCTTTAAAACAGATCTAAATGAAAGGTAAGTCTTTCATTCAGTTGTTTGCAGTGAAAGGTAACCATTGTGGGATAAATGGCTGGCTGAGTTCCTAGAAGTGGATGTTTTTTCATGTTTTGGTGTGGAAGTGATTTTAATGTAATTTCCATTTTGTAGAAAACATACTTTGCCAAAGACAAAGACTCCTGCTGTCCTCAGTCATGGATTGCAGTCTTCCTAGTCATTAGCTGTGTTTTCTCTTCGGCCTTTGGACAAAAGGAGCAGGGCCATATAGACTGGGACTTTCTAGCCCTAAAACAGATCTACTGAAAATATGTTGATTAGCTACAATATCTGACATTTTTGGTATATGGGAATGTCATGCTGCGGGTTGGCTTTACGATTCCACTTATCTTTTGGAAGCCTCTTCAACCCGCCACCTTTGATAACGTAACCAAGATGAGCAGGGCAAATGAGGACACGTACATCCATGTGATGAGATGTATATATATATATATATATATATATATTGTATATAATTAGATGATTAGCACTACAGTATCCATGATGCTGACCAAGGTGGCATGACAATGCAAGACTGCATAACTGATTTAACTGATTAGCCAGACTGGGAACAGCAGAACAGTTTGATGTAAGTTTCTTGTAGTTAGTGACCTGTTTAAGGCTTCTCCAGAATGATGCATTGCATTTGCTGACAATTGTTCTTGCAGATGATCAGAGGACTTTCTTTTGGCACATTTGATCTCTTTGTCTACAATATACTTGTGATGATCACAGTTATCTTTCCAACTGTCCATCCATCAATTTTCCTAAGCTTCTTACTCAAATCAGGGAAGCAGGGCAGCTTGTGCTTATCCCAGCAGCCTTGGGTGACAAGGCACGAACAAGTCTTGGACTGGGTTCCAGTCCATTGCAGGGCAAACACAGACATTCTCCCAGTCAGAAGACCAATTAAACCTCTAAAATTAACTGAAACAGCACGCCTTTGCATTGTAAGAGGAAACCGGAGCACCCATGAAGAAACAGAAAGAAAATGAAAACTCTGGTCGGGGAACAAGAACAACTAGGGTTAGAACTTCCAGAAAAACAGCCTAAAAAGGAAAAATGTCTGCTCTGTCCTTGCATATACGGTTCCTCTGTATTATGAGACCAGTCCACCATGCCATTAATGTGAATACACAAGTGTTTGTAGCTTTGTAGCACCCCCTCATACACTTCCTAAATAGTGCTCTGGTCGTTCAGCCTTTTTGATGCAACCAACGTCAATAAACTGTTCCTTGGTTTTGTTGATGTTAAGTTAAAAAATAAAATTCTCTTTGTCTGAAGAAATATAAACTGGCATTACATGTGTAGTCCAAGGTGTCCACGGGGAAGAGATAAGGACACAGGACTGTTCCTCCTGCGACCCCACTGATGCTCTCATCCGCATCAGTGACACTGATCCTCGTTGTCACTAACTGTATTCTGTCAGACAGATAATCCATTTTCCAGGACCTTCTGTAGAGAAATACAGGTTTGGAGATGTAGATCATTGTCTTACACACAGTCAAAATTTCCCATGTGTACAATTGAAACAAATTATACTTTCACATTGTTTTCTTTTTTCCCTTTAACTGTATTTCAGAGGAGCAATACAATATTCAGTATTGCAAAACAACACCTGCTACTTTATTCCAATTCATGCAATAATCCCATGCCGAACTGCAAGAGTGTGGAGCAGTACAGTGATATATACTTCTACGGTACATGGTTCAAATGTTGCTCCAAACACAGTCAGTACAGAGGTGACACAAGTCCTTCATGTCTTATTAATTTTTTGGTCCTAGTTTTCAGGTGGGCCCAGCATGTCAATCTGAGTGTGGCTTACAACTGAGTATCTTCTGGCAAAGTTTCTATTATCACCTTATGCTTGAAGCTCCAGGACACAGCCTCTGTCTTTAGTTTCTCCATAACCGTCAAATTGCACTAAAGGTGGTCAGGAAACTGAAGTTTAGATTATAATTGATCTCCAAGGTAATTGGATTATGTGACTGTCTTCAATCCCATCTTTACACTTTCTTATTTTAAGTTAAGACAGATAGATAGATAGATAGATAGATAGATAGATAGATAGATAGATAGATAGATAGATAGATAGATAGATAGATAGATAGATAGATAGATAGATAGATAGATGGACCTATCTATCTATTTAATGGAAAAGCTGAACATGGAAGCAGGGCCTGAAATGAATTTAGTCATCTAAAATTTGGAGATGTCTTTCATTTTAAAAATGCAATTGTCATTTTCAGTAATCAAAGCTAAATTATGGTTATCTGTAGCTGACGGGATCAGTCTAAAGATAAAATTTTCTATACGCTATTTTATTATCAGAAGTGTAATACAGTTTTATGCCCAGGAATTTTAAAAGGAAGTTATTTTCTTTACAAGTGTCTGAAATAAGCCTGACAAAAATTAGGTAAACTGTTGGTGTGTTAATTTGATCTTCTAAAGACCTCGGATTTTAAGTGGATTAATGGATAAATTACATAAACACTTCTCGACATCAACATTAGATCTCTCTATTTTCAATCCAGTGCGCTTCCAGTTTGAAAGAACGTGCAGTCACCGAGTATTCGAAAGGAAATCATTGTTTGTCTTGTAAAGAGTGACAGCTCGTCCTTTACGCGGTGCCTTTTCTCCTTCTGACCGTTTAGCGGTACCTTCTTTTTAAATGATAGCACCAGATCTGGTAACAACATGTTTCCCTCGACATCTCGTGGTCTCGGGGTTGATCTATCCGATTTTTTCCTCCTAAATTAGGAGGATTTTGTGAAAACAGAAAGCACACTCGTCAGGTCTCTTGTTACGTGTAGCGCGCTGCTTGAGTCTGCACGGTTCTCACCAGTCTAATATGAGCGGCTGAGACGCGTCTCACTGGAGACTTTTACAGAGAAATCCTAGTGTGTTTGTTCGAAATGGCAGAAACCGCACCAGCAGCACCCGCTCCGGCTAAAGCGCCCAAGAAGAAAGCGAGCTCGAAGCCTAAAAAGACCGGCCCTGGCGTCTCTGATTTGATCGTCAAGGCTGTGTCGGCTTCAAAAGAGCGTCACGGTCTCTCGTTGGCTGGACTCAAGAAGGCTCTTGTCGCCGGTGGCTACGATGTGGAGAAAAATAACGCTCGCGTGAAACTGTCCGTTAAAAGCCTTGTGAGTAAAGGCTCTCTCGTGCAGACAAGCGGCACCGGGGCTTCCGGATCCTTTAAAATCAATAAGAAACAGTCGGAACCCAAGGTGAAGTCCACCAAGAAAAAGGCGACACCGAAAAAGAAGCCAGCGGCGAAAAAGCCCGCCGCCGCCAAGAAAGTGAAGAAACCGGCAGCGAAGAAACCCGCGGCAGCCAAGAAAACTAAGAAGCCTGCAGCAGCAAAGAAAGTCACCAAGAGCCCTAAAAAAGCGAAACCGGCAGCAAAGCCCAAAAAGGCTGTTAAGAGCCCGAAGAAGGCAAAAGCGGCAAAGCCTAAGGTGGCCAAAGCGAAGACTGCAAAGAAGGCAGCACCCAAAAAGAAGTGATCCGTTTGCATGGCCCGATAGTTGTACACAAACGGCTCTTTTAAGAGCCCCCACACTTTCGAGAAGAGCAGATCTATTTTTAATGCGTTTTTGATCCATTTTAAAGTTCTGATGGCGTTTTTGCCGTTCTTGTGAAATGTCTGTAGCTTTTTTAGGGTTTGATTATTCTTCACTTGCACTAGCGTCGAGACGGCAGGTTTCAGCGTTTCAAATAGTTGCATACAGTTTACGTAAAACGCCGAGAATGCGCATAAGGCAAGGAGTGTGGATGGTGGGGTTCCTTTAACACTAAAGCAGGCTTTATCACTTGTATGTAGAAATACTCCCATCTTGCGTGTGCACTAAAAGCAGGGCCTCTCTATTACTTGGTAGTTATACATGCAACTTGCTTGTGCAATGCAAGAATGGCAGGTTTACCGTAGGGCACATTAAGAGGACTTTGTCTCTTAGTAAAGAGCTTGTGGTGGCTCTTAAAAGAGCCTTTGTTGTTTGTGGACTTCTGTAAATAGATGTTCATATTTAAGCGCGTTCTCCGCGAATGCGGCGAGCCAGCTGGATGTCCTTCGGCATTATGGTCACCCTCTTGGCGTGGATGGCACACAAGTTGGTGTCTTCGAACAGACCGACCAAGTAAGCCTCACTGGCCTCCTGTAGAGCCATGACGGCGGAGCTCTGGAAACGGAGATCAGTCTTGAAATCCTGAGCGATTTCTCTTACCAATCTCTGGAAAGGCAGCTTGCGGATAAGCAACTCAGTGGACTTCTGGTAGCGACGAATCTCTCTCAGCGCAACCGTGCCAGGCCTGTAACGGTGAGGCTTCTTCACGCCACCGGTAGCAGGAGCGCTCTTGCGAGCTGCTTTAGTGGCGAGCTGTTTTCGGGGAGCTTTACCTCCGGTAGATTTACGGGCTGTCTGCTTCGTTCTTGCCATTTCGACAACTTGAACAAAATTACGCACTCAGTAGAAACAGAAAATGAATACAGAAACACTTGCACGAAGCGCTTTATATTAAGATCCTCTCGCCTTCTGATTGGGTGAAACGTATGCGGGGCGGGTTCTCTTTTAGGCTCTGCCCAGAAGTCTCCTTTCGACAGTCCATTTTAAAAGCTCGGCGCACATTTTGAACGGTGCTTTTGTTTCCGTCTCTTCATCTTTTAACGGCTTCAGCTGTCAGCTCTCCATAGAAAGCCAGCGTATTGAATGCCTTTTACTCGCCTTTATCACTGTGATGTTTTCTTGCCAGCCAACCTTAATTGCAATGTATTCCTATACATTTTGCTACGGATATAACTAAGATGACCATCCGTCCCCGTTTTCAAACAACTGTCCCCACTCAGAAACATGTCCCCCCGTTTTGTCCCCGGTTTCAGCTGGTTCACTTTTTGAATGTACAGTAACTCATCACCAGATTAATTTGAACTCGGCGCGCATGCGCGGTGTTTTGACGGAGGTTATGCTTTTACCGCATCCTGCAACTTTATCGACAAATCACGTGATAAGCTTTCGCTTTGTATGTAGTCTGCGCTCCTCTAGCTCCCAGCACCCCATGTCCCCGGATTGGCCCAAAAAGTTCTGGTCAACTTAATATAACGCATTCAAATAGCGCAGTCGAGAGAGAAAGTGAACACAATTGAGTACAGTTGTTAGATTAGTAATAATTTCTGAATATGAATTTAGGAAAGATCTTTGGAAAGGAATGTGGAAACGATTCAGAAATACGCAAAGTACACAGTGTTCTCCTATAATGCTGGAGCATGGGAAAGGCGCTATATGAATAACATGTATTATTAAGAAAAGGACAATCTGAAGCTTAAATCAATGTTGTATTAAAAAAAAGAAAGTGTTTGAAACTTTTTCTTCTTAATCCTTTCACATTACGAGTACTAGAAACTATTTTCAACATCACTTTCAATAAGGGGAAGAACATCCATCCATTTTTCAAACCCTCTTAATAAGGGCAGGGTGTAGCCATAGGCTAGAGCCTATCCCAGCAGTCCTCAGGCACAAGTCAGGAAAAACACCTGGGGCCTCAGGTACAGAACCTGGTCACACTTGGGAGTGTGCATATAATGGGCTTTATAAAACATGGATTTGGGATTGAAATTGCCTACATAAGTTACAGAAAGTTTCAACCAGCCTTATGTCCTACATGAACTTGATTTTGGCATTTTAGTGACTCCAGGCTGTAGGACGATGAAGTTAATTGAATATCTAATTTCACTGCATTTCAATGACACATCAGTCACATTCTGATGTCTGTCCATCCATCCATCCATCCTAGGGTTGCCAGATTAGAAAATTAGAAATATGGGACACTCTTAAAATCTTTCTCTATATTACACACCCAGGCCAATATTATATTGTCCCTGAAAGGTCAGTATGGGACAGGGGACAAAATGATCAAATATGGGACATGTCCCGTAGATAAGGGACATCTGGCCACCCTAATCCATCTGTCACATTTTCTAAACCTTGTTGGTAAAACCTGAAAGGGACCAGCGATTGTGTGATTTCTTCATAATGTACTTTGTAATATCAGCTCAGTTTCAACAAACAACTCCAAGTGGGCAGCTGTAGGATTTCTAAATTGGTGTATAAAACAGTCATCCTTATGAAAAATGAAACAAATCCCTTTAATAATATTCAACTGACAGATAACATTGTGTTTTTAAGTGTGTTTGTCTGCATATTTAATTGTGGCAAAATAAGGACTTTCTTATTTTTAAGAACTGAGTTGTACCCAAATGCAATGCTTTGTGTACATTTCCTAATTTCAGAGTTAGCAAGTTTTCTATTATTTATTTCCTTCATCAAAGAGACAGATATCACGTTTGTTTTTTAAATATTTATTAAGGAGGATATGTGTGACGTGAAGGAGGTTTGCTCAATCTGCCAAACACGCCGCAGCCATGTGCACTGCCGTTTAGAATCGCTCATTGCAATACTGACGATCTGTTTGCTGACAGGAGCTTCGTTCATGTGTGTAACAGAGGAGAATACCTTACACCAGTGTTACTCAGCCCTGTTGGTGTCGCTACCCATCAAGTTCTGCCTTGGTGAATTGTGCACCACCGTCAGAGCAGGGGGGGTTGATCGAGCACGAATATTGAAGTGATGATCCTCCTCAATCCACTACAACCTAATTCCATTATAAACAACAGCAACTTGTGACCTGTCGGCGGTAGAGAAACATAGCTGTACTGTAGACAACATAATCAAGTTGAAATATCCTATTTCATGCTAAATCTGAAACAGTGAACTAACCTGTATTTGAAATTGTTTAGAGTATTCCTGCATCTGTTTAAAGGACTGACAACGTGCAAGTGAGAATTGTTTTGAGAAAACAGATTATAGCGTTTGTGGATTTATCCATCCATCCATCCTCTAAGCCCACTTATCCAGGGCAGCGAGTTTCAGGAGCCTAACCTAGAAAGAAAATGGACATAAGCAGGAACATCCCCTGGACAGGGTGCCATTCCATCACAGGACAAACACACACATTCATTTGGGCTAATTTAGCAATGTCACTTCACCTAAACCGCATGTCTTTGGTTTGTGGTAACAAGCCCGCACCAACATGGTGATCACCCGGTACACTCTGCCACCCCAGGGATAGAGCAGCTGATTGTTCCTGTTGTGGAGGACACAGTGGTTAGTGTTTGCTGACTTACAGCTACAGGCTTATGGGTGTGCTCGAAACCAAGACAGGAGGGAATTACTTGAATGGAGTTGCATCTTTTTCTCTGAGTGTACTACATATTTTTATTTTATTTCTCCATTCAAAAGTCATGTGTGTTAGGTTCATCGAAAACTCCAAACTGGAAGAACTTACAACCCGTCCAGGGATCACATCTTCTGACCAGCGCTGCCAGGCTACTGTCTGGCACTCAATGACCACAAACTGGATTAAAGGTTGTAAAGTGAATGGAAAGATTAGCAATGAGAAATATTTTTATTATGGAGATAATGTACAATCATCTGAAGTGTCTTTCATCTTCCATCCCTTAAATTGGAGCAGCACATAGGCTACATCATTTGAGAGATAGCCAATTAGAGACAGGAGATAATTAAATTGACCTTTTATTATAATTGACGTTCCTGACCAAGGCTCTTCTTGCCTGGTTACTCAATATGACCAGGCAGCCAACTGGTGGAAGAGTCCTGGTGGTTCCAAACTTTCCCCATCATCCTCTTTAATAAAACCCTTGTGTGCGTCCAGTGTCAATGTGTGTGTCTTCTGGTGAAGTGCGCATGTGCGGGGCCACACAGCAAGTGTTCAGTCTCTTCCTATGCATTCCCTGCGTGTGCAGAGAGAGAGAGACACACACGCACGCACACACACACACACACACACACACACACGTGCGCAGGCAGGCCCACACAAGAGATGGACAGACACACACGCACGCACACACACACACACACACACACACACACGTGCGCAGGCAGGCAGGCCCACGCAAGAGACGGACAGGCACGCCCGCCCGCCCGACAGACAGAGAGACACACTCACACACACACAGGCAATCCCGCTTGGGGGAAAGACACGTACGTACACACACACACACACACACACACACACACACACACACAGGCCCGCGACAGAGACAGACAGACACGCATGCACGCAACCACACACACACACATGCATTGTTGTAATGTTACTTTTCTTGGTTGTTTATTAAATTACAGATTTTTCAAATGTTCATTTTTTTCCCTGTGCTTAAAACTCATTAAAAAAGGTGTTTATAGCGAGCGGGTCGTAAGGCTATAGCGCGAACTGTTGCAGTGTTAGGTTTCTCAGTTGTTCAAGGTTTTCTCAGTGTTATTCAGTGTTTTTACATTTAGTTTACTATTACGCTGTGCATTCTATGGTGTAATTAACTATAGTTGTGCTTAAAATCTTTAATATATATATATATATATATATATATATATATATATATATATATATATATATATATATATATATATATACACACACATACAGTTCATACGGTCTGTAACAGATTAATTGGATTTACATACAATCCTATGGGGGAAATTACTTCGGTTCTACTCTATTACTTTCCAGCAAAATTACAGGCATTTTACGGAAATACAAACCAGTATTACTGATAGTAAATTAAAGGCACACAATACAGTGACACATATTACAGCCACATACAAGGTCCCTTGCCATTTAATATAGACTGTTCATACAAATGTTTATGCACTACTGTTCTAGCGCCCGTTATTGTAACGGGCTTAATGTCTAGTTTCATAATAATAGAGGCCACTGTGCCCCAGAGAATACTCAAAGCTTTAGAAATGGTTTTATCCCCTTGTCCAGGTTTTTGCCTCACCATAATTTCATCACAGTGGTCTACAGAGAGTTCCTTGGACTTCATGGCTTGGTTTTTGTCCTGACATGCAGTGAGAATTGTGGGACCTTCTATACACTGGGACACCACATGTGCCTTTCTAAATGGCATGCAATTGGCAACAGATGGACTCCAATCAAGTTCTAGAAACACCTCAAGGAGAATTAAAGCAAACAGGAGGCATCTGAGCACAATTTGGAGGGCCACAGCAAACATTCTTAATACTTTTAGGAATGACAGATTTCAGTTTTTGATTAATAAATTTGCAAACCTTTCCACAAACATGTTCTCATTTTGTCATTATGGGTTACTGACTGTAATGTCACAAGAACAACAAAAAGACATGAAGGTTTGGGGCTGTCACCCGTATAATATGCCTTGGCTGCAAAAAGGGTTGAAAATAATTGAGAGTTGTTCTCAAGACCGAGTCCAAAACAGAACTGTTGGTATGGAAACAAGATGGTGGCTTTAAAGACCACGGGCCTCATGTATAACACCGTGCGTAGAATTCACACTATAATATGGCGTACAGACAAAAGCGGAAATGTTCGTACGCACAAAAAAATCCAGATGCATAAATCTGTGCGTACGCCAACTTCCACGTTCTTCCGCTACATAAATACCGGTCAGCGTGAAAAGTAACGTATGTACAAGCGCTTGCTGTCCCGCATCAACTCCTCCTAGCATTACGCCTCTTTGAATATGCAAATCAATATAAATAGCCCTTAAGCGTAGCCTTCTGTGAAAAGACACTGGCAAAAGCACAGGGGAAAATAGAAGAATTTCAGCGAATACCATGTGGAGGCAAAAAAAAAACGTACTATTTGTTGGCTTAAACAGTGATATAATCAACAAAAGGAAGTTAATTGAGTGACATAGAGTGTCTGAGAAACTTGAAAGCTCAAGTTCACAAAGTCGCACAGTGCCCGAAATAAAAAAAGAAGCAGTCAGATATCAAAGTTACCATGAAAAGGCAAGTTGTGGCCCAAGGTTATTATAGTTAACGAAAACTAAAATCAAAACTTAAACTATTATTAAAAAATCATTTTTGTAAATTGAAATAAAATTAACAAAACCAAAATGAAAAACTAAAACTAAACGAAACTATTAGTAGTAGCTGGAAAGACTAACTGCAATACTGTAAAATAACAATTTACTAAAATATTTTTAGTTTTTGAATGAATATTCTTGCCGTTAGTCTTTAACCCTTGTAAGTTTTAACTCTAAAACAGAAAGTCATCCACCACGAGCTGCCTGCACATATTCATCCAGTGAACGGCAGCTGGTGACGGAGAGCGGCTGTTCACACAGCATTTGAGGTGACAGAGCGAGCCGAGTTCGGGTGTGTAAAGCGTGAGAAATAGAAAGCGATTTGAGTTACGGCTTTCTTTGTGCTTGTTGTATCTCAAGATGTAATTCAAAACGGCTGAAATCAGAATGTGCTGGTCAACAAAACGTTTACTCACTCGTGATTTTTCTGTCCATATGGTAAAGTTTCAGTTTATTTCTCAGTTGTGTGCCTTTTGTTGACAGCAATTCACCTGCCACTTCGCACAGGAGAAATCGTTTTTACTTTCTCATATACGAAGCATAGAGAAATTATAGTAATCATGAAAAAATTTGATCTCGATATTTTCTTGAATCTTGACGTCATAAACCTCCCAGACTCCAACAATACAGTTTTTTGGAATTGTGTGTGTATGCACGCGCGTGTGTTTGTGTGTATATATATATAAAAACACGATAACTCAAAAGCACAACTAGATAGATGGATGAAATTCGGCATGTGGTTGTAAAGCCACAATTGTAGATCTGTACTAACTTTTGGGCCAAATCCATCACCTGGAAGTGGTACTTTACCTGAACACATACTGAAGAGGTCATCATACAAGATCAGCATATTGTTACTGACCAACCAGTTTTGCTTTAAAAACATCGTTTAATAACAAAGCGATACAAACTAAGGTAGAGAGTCTGACAAGTGATGAAAAACTACTAATGGGTTTTTGTATTTATTCCATATTTATTAATTTATCTTTTTTAGTTCATATTCACAACTCAAAATACCCGATATTGTGAAAGTAATCCATTAGCAGAATTATATTTTAAAATATTTGTCTCCCTTTTTTCAATGTTTTTTTTTTCTCTCTCTCAAAATAGGTAGCTGAAATATATTCTTTTTGTTGTTAACATCAGCCTTATCATACATACCAGGGATTTTTCCTGCCTTGCATCCAAACCTGCAGCGTTAGGCTCCAGGTTTCCTGCAATCCTACTCTGGATAAACAGGTTTAGATAATGTATATGCTGTTCTTAATCTCAGACATTGTCTCTGTTGTTTTGTGCCTGTTCATACTCTTATTCGGCCTTCTGCTGTTATGCACCTAAAATCTGGAATAGCTTGCCAATAGGAATTCGCCAGGCTGATACGGTGGAGAACTTTAAAACACTGCTGAAAACACATTACTTTAACATGGCCTTCTCCTAACTTAATTTTAGTTTAATCCTGATGCTCTGCATATTCAATTAATTATCATAACTATTCATGGTGGCTCCAAAATCTGTACTAACCCCTACTCTCTCTTCTGTTTCTTTTCCCGGTTTTCTGTGGTGGCAACCTGCGCCACCACCACCTAATCAAAGCGCCGTGATATTCCTACATTGATGGATTAAAGGCCAGAAGTCCACGTGACCGTCATCATCAAGTCCTTCCAAGAGAACCCTGAATACAATGAGGACTGATTGAGGTCATTTATGTGAGGTAGAATGCCCAGAGGGGACTGGGCAGTCTCATGGCCTGGAACCCCTGCTGATTTTATTTTTTCTCCAGCCATCTGGAGTTTTGTTGTTTTTTCTGTCCTCTCTGCCCATCGGACCTTACTCTTATTCTATGTTAATTAGTGTTGTCTTATTTTAATTCTTACTTTGTCTTTTTTTCTTCATCATGTAAAGCACTTTGAGCTACATTATTTGTATGAAAATGTGCAACAGTAAAGGTTGTTGTTGTTATTACCTGCTCTTGCCCTGCTCATTATGGGTTTACTGTTCTTATGGTGGGCTTTCAAGACTCACCACCCCTAACCTTGACACTACATGCTTGTTGTTCTTTGTTTCCCTCAATACAACTAAGTGGGGTCTGCACACTGATTCAAGTCTAAGAGGCCTGTTCTTCCTAAGCCCCTGTGATTTTCATGAGAAAATATTTTAAAAACTAAACAAATTGTGCAAAATTGTTCATATTCAGTGTCTAGTTTTGATTATGCTTGTTTTTATCTGACAAAAACAAAACCAGATAGGAAACCAGGCAGAATAGTAAGCTTCCACTAACATTAAACTCGTATCCAAATCTGTTAAGTGTACAGTTCTGTCGGATTGTGACACAAAACTAACTATGTAGGTGCTCCTTGCCATAATTACTAACTAAAACTGAAACTAATAGATATAAAAATAAAATAGAAATGTCTTTGCAAAATAAAAACTAAAAATACACGATGAAGGAAAACTAAAACTAAACTGAATTTCCAAGTAAGGTCAGAAAAAATATACAGGTGCCGGTCATAAAATTAGAATATCATGACAAAGTTGATTTATTTCAGTAATTCCATTCAAAAAGTAAAACGTGTATATTAGATTCATTCATTACACACAGACTGATGTATTTCAAATGTTTATTTCTTTTAATTTTGAGGATTATAAAACAACTAATGAAAGTCCCAAATTCAGTATCTCGGAGAATTAGAATATCACTTAAGACCAATGCAAAAAAAGGATTTTTAGAAATGTTGGCCAACTGAAAGGTATGAACATGAAAAGTATGAGCAGGTACAGCACTCAATATTTAGTTGGCGCTCCTTTGGCCTGGATTACTGCAGCAAAGCGGCGTGGCATGGAGTCGATCAGTCTGTGGCACTGCTCAGGTGTTATGAGAGCCCATGTTGCTCTGATAGTGGCCTTCAGCTCTTCTGAATTGTTGGGTCTGGCGTATTGCATCTTCCTCTTCACAATACCCCATAGATTTTCTATGGGGTTAAGGTCAGGCAAGTTTGCTGGCCAATCAAGAACAGGGATACCATGGTCCTTAAACCAGGTACTGGTAGCTTTGGCACGGTGTGCAGGTGCCAGGTCCTGTTGGAAAATGAAATCTGCATCCCCATAAAGTTCTCCAGCAGCAGGAAGCATGAAGTGCTCTAAAACTTCCTGGTAGACGGCTGCGTTGACCTTGGACCTCAGAAAACACAATGGACCAAAACCAGCAGATGACAGGGCACCCCAAATCATCACTGACTGTCGAAACTTTACACTGGACCTCAAGCAATGTGGATTCTGTGCCTCTCCTCTCTTCCTCCAGACTCTGGGACCTTGATTTTCAAAGGAAATGCAAAATTTACTTTCATCAGAGAACATAACTTTGGACCACTCAGCAGCAGTCCAGTCGAGACGCTTCTGAAGCTGTCTCTTGTTCAAGAGTGGCTTGACACAAGGAATGCGACAGCTGAAGCCCATGTCTTGCATACGTCTGTGTGTGGTGGTTCTTGAAGCTCTGACTCCAGCTGCAGTCCACTCTTTGTGAATCTCCCCCACAGTTCTGTTTCACAATCCTCTCCAGGGTGCGGTGATCTCTATTGCTTGTACACTTTTTTCTACCACATCTTGTCCTTCCCTTCGCCTCTCTATTAATGTGCTTCTACACAGAGCTCTGTGAACATCCAGCCTCTTTAGCAATGACCTCTTGTGTCTTGACCTTCTTGTGCAAGGTGTCAATGGTCGTCTTTTGGACAACTGTCAAGTCAGCAGTCTTCCCTATGATTGTGTAGCCTACAGAACTCGACTGAGAGACCATTTAAAGGCTTCTGCAGGCGTTTTGAGTTAATTAGCTGATTAGAGTGTGGCACCAGGTGTCGTCAATATTGAACCTTTTCACAATATTCAAATTTTCCTGAGATACTGAATTTGGGACTTTCATTAGTTGTCAGTTATAATCATCAAAATTAAAAGAAATAAACATTTGAAATACATCAGTCTGTGTGTAATGAATGAATCTAATATACAAGTTTCACTTTTTGAATGGAATTACTGAAATAAATCAACTTTGTCATGATATTATAATTTTATGACCGGCACCTGTAGAAGTAAAAACTAATATAAATAGGCAAAACTATAATAACCTTGTTTTGGCCCACCGTCTGAGTGTCACATGAAAGCTTATTAGGGTACAGAGAAAAGAAAGAAAGAAAGAAAAAAAAAAAAAAAAAGACAGAAAAAAAGCTTGAAATGCCAACTTTAATCTTGAAATTTCAACTTCAATCACATAGTTTATTTTGTCATTAAAGTAGAACATCATAAACTTCGTCTCAAAATCGTTTAATTACAATGGGATTTGAGAAACTAGTAAATTAAAGTAGCATGTTAAATGCTTTGTTTTGTATTTTATCTTCTATGTTCTTTTTGTGTGTGTGTGTGTGAATCACTACATGCCTCTTCTTAAACGGGCTTTCTCTTCCTCCGACAGGACACAGAATTTATTACATTTGTGATATTACAACTCTCTGAATAATTAAAATACTGAGAAGTATACGTGATATCATTTTCATGATGATAGGAGTTAAAGCATGTTATTAAACATGGGAATATGGTGGCGCAGGGATAGTGATGAACTGGCGCTCCGTCCATAGATTGTTCATGTCTCACGCAAGATGCTTGCTGCATCATGCGCGACCTTCGATGAAATAAACTTATTGCAGCAGTACTGTGTTTCTCAAACGTACTAACCTCCAATTCCTGTCCTTCCTTTTCCTTTTCCCAAGTACCCAATCGCCACACAATCAGCTCTGTAATAGACGTTAAGCCATCTGTAAGCTTAGAACGGCGATTCTTCAAAACTTTTAAGGAACATTGAAATATCTTAACAGTACAAGTTTAATTATTTTATCCATCCAGGGTCACAACAGTCCCAGCAAGAATACAGCGCAAGGCAGGAACAATCCCTCAACGGGGCGGCAGCTCCTTGCTAGCACTGCGCCACGGTATCCTCACGTTTAATTATTAACAATATAATTACTTAAATGTTAATATTTTATCTGTATAATACATAATTTGCTGCAATTCATCTTAAAAATCATAGAGTCATCATATGTAAATACACGCTTTATAAAGTGGCTCAGGTTGTGCAATATTATAACTATCGCAAGTTCACAGTGAGGTGATTGGACTTATAAGTCCAGACAGTTCTACAAGGAGCAATTGATTGAGTGCATTTAAAGTTCTTGGGATGAAACGGTTTGTGAACCGCGAGGTCAATACAGGAAAGGCTCTGAAGCGTTTGCCAAATGGGAGCAGTTTAAAAAGACAGCATGGCTGAGGCAGTGTGTACTTGATGCTGTATACCGATAATTCTCTTTCTGATCAGCTGTTCTACAGCTGTGATTCCACACTTTGATACAGTGATATAAATACTTGAGAGTAACAACGCTAAAGCAGCTATGGTATTTGGAATAGTTTGGCCATTCCGTGGACCATTATATTGTTACAGATTAATTACAATCAGATGCCTTAAACTAATAAACGATATGCGATTAATTTCAGTGCATTTGATAAAGTCAAGTTAGGGATGTGGATCTAAAAAAGAAAGGGAAACCACACAGGAACAAAAACACTGCTATGACGGTGGGTGCTGCCAGTTTGCAAAACTGAGCAGAGAACTTGCGTACACCAAGGATTTAGTGAACGTGAAAATGTGCGTGGCTTTACGCCAATTTTAGTTTTTATACATCACAATCTGAGCGTGGACATGAGCGTACGCAACATTTTTGTGTGTATGCACCGTTTATACATGAGGCCCCTTGTTTTCTCTCTCTCTCTAAAGGGTTTGTTTTCTTTTCTCACCCTAATGATAGGCAGCTCTTTGGACCACATATTGAGAGGTGACAGTGACAGCTTCCAAATGCAAATTCCACAGTTGGAATCAAATCCAGACCGTTTAGCTATGGAATAGCTTGTCAGTAAAATATCCACATACTTTGGAGCCCCTGGAAAATGGGGGTTCATGTATAACAACGGTCATTTCTAAATGGCTCAGAAGATTTTTGGTAAAACCTCTGAATTAACCCTGAAAGTCTACACTTCAAATCACATGATGATTGCTTCATTTCAAATCCATTGTGGATGTATACAGAGCCAAAATTATGAAAACTGTGTTACTGTCCCAGTACTCATGGACCTAACGATGTGCTTTGAGCGATACACTTTGAAACCATCACCAACACACATGGGCACTAGTCAAGCAAGTTCCGAAAGATTTTTTTTTTGTAATGTTTCTGATGTACCCAGAGCATGTAGAACTCGACACCCGTTCGTGCCTGTTTTGATCCAATGTACTGTATTCACAAAAGCCTTCCCTTATAACCCGTAAGACTTTGGGCAGTACTTACGCCACAATTAGGAACATCTAAGGACCCATGCTGGTATCTGGAAGGTCGCCAGTTCAAGTCCCATTACTGCCAGAAGGGATCCTTCTCCATTGGGCCCTTCAGCAAGGCCCTTAACCTGAAAATTGCTCTTGGGGCACCGTACATAAAATCAAAAATCTTCCTTCTTCATATTTATGATCCCATGATACACATCCCACAGCTTGTACAGTTTTGGTGCTGAGTGATTGGCTTCATCATAGTCAATGTTATTGGTGAAATGCAGGTATTTCGTAACGAGTGAAAAATGACACTAACTCATAACTTTTGTCGAAAAAGGGTGTCTGCAACAACCGGTTTGTAAACCAGTTCCCTCTCTAGATGGGTGTAGCCACTATACCCTCCAGTGTCAGGAGACTGAAAAAAAAAAATCACTCAGAGGTAGTCATGAGGGACAGGCGGACAGCGACAAGCAAATAAATGGTTTTACTGCGACTTTTCAAACTCTGTTCAGCATAGCCACTCATTTCAATAACTATGTTCTCCACCAGATTAACAAATCATAAATAGTCCAGATAATCATTATCAACAGACATTTTTAGAATGAGGTTAAACATAAATGGACAATGAGGAGGTGCAGGATTGTCAATATTGTGAAAACTTGGTCGCTATCTACTGATTTCACTGTCCATGTCAACATCTGATGAACAACTCCAATAGTCATCACTATTGCATGATTCAAGCAATGGCTGAGCTTGTTTGTCCCAAAACTGATGGCCATACAAGCTTAAACACTGTAAAGCTGATCATTACACATCAACCCAAGCCAGACTGAAAAATTCCAAGCTTGAGTTACTCCGGGTTAATGTCCATTTCCATTACCACGTAGTTGGTACATGGGACACACTAGCTGTGCTATGACTCGGCTGGTTCTAACAAGTTAGATTTTGCATAAATTATTGCAAACGAATGCCATCATCAGGTGTCATTCATCAAGATATGTACAACAATCACCATATGAATATGTCAATTTCTGTGAAAAATGTTACCCAGAAGATGGCTAAGATAAAATAAAATTAAGTGAAATATTCTGTTCTGTGATACCACACTGATTTTTCATTCTTATTTCAAACGGCCAATGTCCTCTATTGACAGTTGTGACCCACAAGTGTGCTGGTATTTGGTACTACAGACAACTTGTTGGGGGTTATATTTATAGGTGCCCTTCTACAAGTTAACTCTTATTTAGTACAACATGTTAAGAACACAATTTTAAATGCCTTTGAGTCACTTCCAAATGTGACTATATCAGTGCATCTCAATAAATTAGAATATCATTGAAAAGTTAATTTCAGTAATTCAATTCAAAGAGTGAAACTCATATTATATAGATTCATTAGACACAGAGTGATATATTTCAAACATCCTGGGCTTTCAGAACACCTCAGCAGTGCCACAGGCCGATTACCTCCATGCCACACTGCATTGATGCAGTAATTCATGCAAAAGGAGCCCTGAGCAGGTACTGAGAGTGTACATGAACACAATTTTTCAGTAGGCTAATATTTCTATATTAAAATCTTTTTTTCTTATCGGTCTTATGTAATGTTCTAATTTTCTGAGATACTGAATTTTGAGTTTTCATTACCTGTAGGCCATAATCAGCAAAATGAAAAGAAAAATGCTTGAAATATATCACTCTGTGTGTAATGATCTATAGGAGTTTCACTCTTTAAATTAAATGACTGAAATTAACTTTTCGATTATATTCTAATTTATAGAGTTGCACCTGTACACACACACACACACACACACACACACACACTGCATTAAGTCAGACTTCGCCAGTTCCCCAAACTATAAAAATTTCAACGACAATATAAAAACAAAGTTAATTCTTTATGCACTTTAAGAAACACAAAACACACCTCACTCATTGAGCAGATTGCAGTTTATTTTTATTTAGCTTTGTTGGTTTTAGCTAACAAGTAGACAAATTATGCGTTTTTCAAAGCAACAAGATGAACAAAATACCAATATGTCAGGATTAGAAACTTGGAACGGAACTAATTAGTAAGTACTTAAAGTGCATTGGAAGCATTCAGATGTCAGTTCTGCTTAGACAAAAGCAGCTCTCATTATTAAGAGTTAGTGTATCATGGAAGCAGTAAGTTCACTCAACAGAACGGTGAAAAATTCACAACTTAAATGGACATGTGTATAATGTTGTTTGGAAATATTTTTTATTTTTTTTTTAAGACTGAAGATTTTTCTGAAATTGGAGAAAAGGCACTTGGAAAGATATTCTTAACAGTTTCAGGACTGGAAATGGAAGTGTTATTCCCTAATGCAACCTTAGAAAGTTTCTTCATGAAGAGGAGTTAAGAGAGCAAAAAGGTCAGGATAACAGACTCAACAGAAGGAACCCCACAATCCGTCTCAGCAAATGCAGTTCAAGAATAGATTCACCTCACTTAGAAAGCACACTGCACGTCTCCCATCTCGACCGTAACAGTCTTCAGCTGAGTGTAATACTCAATGGTCACCTGGCCATTCTCTCTGCCAATTCCTGGGGAAAGGAAGACAAAGAGGGTTAAATGAACAGCAGCAAAGACCACCTACTGTAAATTCTGGTCATAAAGGCTGGGTCATAAAGTAGAAATATGACAACATCAGAATTTCAAGTATAAAATCAGAACCAAAAGGACAAGGCAACAATTTTTAGAAGTCTAGACTTTGAAAGACTGCTCCTTAAATCAGTTCAACTCTAGCCTTTGAGATTATTTCAAGTTTTAAATGGATATTTTTAAATACAGGTCAGTACTTCTCCCTAACAGCAGAGGGTAGGAAATAGCCATCTTTGGGACCATGTTTAGCAAAGGTAACATAAGGGGAGCTAAAATACTGAATATTTCTGCATTTTTGTATCATTTCCACAACCAGTAACAAACTGACGAGTCACTAGTTTGGAAAAAGAACACATGGAGTCACCATAAAAACAAAACTCAGCTAGACTGCACAATGATTTTGGCATAATTTACTACCTACGGTTATTGACCTCTGTTTGTCAGAGAGTCTTTGACCAAGTGTGTCTCTATATGTCCACAAAACCGGGGATAAGGTAAGTAACCTGGTTAGGTCAGAAACCTGGTTCCTTAAAAATCTGTTTACATGCACCAAGTGCACTTATTGAGCTCCCCTTTGACAAAACACATCATTAAAAATTTTGCTGAAAATAGTTAAAACATCAATGGCCACCAGGAGTCCAAAAACAGCCATGAAGCCTGTGATATCATTATAATACATTTAGTCCTTCATGTACTGTGATATAAATTACATCCTTCCAATTTTCATTTCCATGACATGAGCCCCCTAAGTTTTGATGCATGTACCCTAACCACTGCATTACCAGATCACATTGTCTCCAATATATCTAACACAAACAGCTGGAAGAAAGTAAACTTACAGCACACATCCTTTTTTTTTTTTTTTAAACTTTGCTGTGTAACTTGAGCTCTTCAAAAGGAGCAGCATACCTGTACATTTGTTTCTTACCTTAATCCAGTGGTACAGGAGTAACAATGCAGGTAATTTTACTTCAATAAAAGCGCTCAGTTACTTACTTATCACTAGTAATATTATTACATAATACACATTACTTTTAAAGTATTACACTCAACACTGATCCTAAGATTATGATGCAGAACTGTACATTCAACTCATCAACATAAATTTTATCAATTTCTGATCTACTGAGAAGGCTGAGACAACCAAGAGAAGGAATAATGTGATCAGTAATGTGAGGTACCAACCAGGTACCTTAGGAAACTGATCTTGGTAGACTTTTCCAAGGTTTTCTACCCTTGGCTGCTGGACAGGA
The DNA here is from genome assembly GCF_016835505.1 of Polypterus senegalus. NCBI lineage: Eukaryota > Metazoa > Chordata > Cladistia > Polypteriformes > Polypteridae > Polypterus > Polypterus senegalus. The sequence continues at coordinate 138,126,286 of NC_053167.1, read as the reverse complement.
GTGCAGAATGTGAAGCAAACACATGTGCAGTCTAACAAAGTGCAACAGACAAGCTCTCAAACTATGAAATCCATAACTGCAGCCCGGTTAATGGTTTTAAAATGGCCACATAACTGGTTTACTCAAGGAGAAATCTATGCGTGTTAACCTGGCTTTGCCGAGAACAATAACCAGAATATGCATTTACATGGTATATTAGAAACCAGGTTATAAAAGCATGTGTACAATTCTTTCACTTGTCAAGGAGTACAACATTGACATTACCAGAATTAAATTTAAAAAGTGTTATAATGTGGGATTAAAATTACTCAAGAATGAAGATAACCTTAACTTTGTAAGGAGTGCAGAAAATGTATTTGTGAAGTCCTTATTTGCGGTTTATCTGTTTTCTGAAACACTGCTTTAAATGTTTGGTTTTTGGTTGAAATTTTTCCACTGTGAATATGTAATATGTAGTATTTATAATAGCTGTCAATAAAAGTATTTTTAAAGGAAGAGTTTGAATTTCTTGTATAAAAAGGAAGCAGTCTTCAGACATTATGCATAACCTCTTTTACAGTTATCCATGGGTATAATCTTAGATGAGAACAAATAAATAGTAATGGGAACTGAAAAAACTTGCTCTACTCACTACATTCTACGTAGATTGAAACCAGTAAAAAAAATAAATAAATAAAAATAAAATACAGGGAGGAAGGGAGGAACTGAGACCAGTTCCTTCAACTTGCTCCGTTTGCTTATAAAGATGTTCCCCAAGCCTCAAAGGGTTTCTCATCATTTGAATTGTTAGATGGGCGACAACCCCGTGGCATACTGAATATTCTCAAGGAAGGACAGGAGGAGGAGGCACTCCCCTTCACAAACATACTAGAATATATCACACAGTTATATGTTAGATTTGTAAAATTTTGACCTATTTTAAAAAGTCACATGGAAAAGGCACAAGCAGCACAGGTCCAATTATTATGGCCATGGCACGTCAATTCAGAAGTTCCGCCTGGGAGATTGCATCGTGGTCCTCATGCTCACTCCAAATTACTGGTCCATTGGCAAGGCCCTTATGAAATTAAGGCGAGGAAAGGGCATGTTTATTATTTGGTGAAGCAACCCAATCAACCAAGCACAAGGATATACCATGTAAACCTGCTAAAATCGTGGAAGGAAGGGATCTTGATCCCTTCTCTGGGCAGCCCCATTCACTCTGTGCTCACAAAACAACACCGGAACTGGAAGAAGTTATCCTGTCTGTCCCGGATATGGCGAGAGAGAAACCCAGATGGACCTCTCTGACTGAACAGGACACTGTGACAGAGCCCGGGTTGATTGTTAGAGAACGCCCGTACGGACTTCCTGAGGCAAAAAGAGGTGGAACTAGAAATCAAGAGCATGCTGGAACCAAGCGTTATAGAGATTAAGTCATAGTTACTGGTCCAGTCCTATTGTCTTGGTCCTGCAGCCTGACGGGAGTTGGAATTTTTGCAATGACTTCCGCTGGCATAATCAAGTTTCACAGTTTGATGCCTATCTGATCCCATGAGTGGGCAACCTCCTTGTGCAGCTAACACAGGTAGAATTCAGGACCACACTTGACATGATGAAAGGGTACTGGCAGGCCCCTTTAAAAGACTCCACAAAAGGCAAATACTGCGTTTAGAAGCCTAGTGGTCATTGAAAGAATCGTGTCCTTCCATTTGGGTTACATGGGGTACCAGCAACCTTCCAGTATCTAGTGGATAAAATGCTATGTCTTCATAACTCAGAGTGCTGCCTACGTGAATGATGTTGTCATCTATTCCGGCACAGGGAAGGAATACCTACAGCAGGCCCAAGCGGGGCAACAGATACTAAGTAAAGTCAATCTTCAAATTAATTCAAAAAAATTATTCTTTCGATTACCCAAAGCCAAATATCTTGGCTACCTGTTTGGCCAGGGTACTGCGAAGCCACAGTGTACCAGAGTAGATGTCATTTGGAAACGACCCTGTATGATAACCAAGAGGCAAGTTGGTTTAGTGGGTTACTACAACCAGTTTCTGCCTTGATTTTCTGAAGAAAAAAAAAAACACGGCACCCTTGACAGATCTTCCAAACAAGAGGGTCCCAAATGCTGTGGTGTGGAATGATAAAGCAGAAGCTGCAATTAGTGACCTAAAGGAGGCCAGAATGTTAGTAGTTCCCATAACTGGTGCTAACTTTTTTCCTTTTCATTCTCCAGAAGGACGCTTCCGACACAGGTCTTGGTGTTGTGTTGAGCCAGAGCATTGATCGTGTTAAACACACCTTGTCATTTTCCTAACCCAGAAACTGCTAGACCGGGACGCCACTTAGGCGGCATTGAAGCGGGAAACTTTGGCGATCAAATGGCCGAAATAGTAATTCCAGGCTGGACCAGAGGTGGCAGCGTACACTAACCCTTTCTTTCTCCTGCAGACCACCAGAGGGAAATTCCAGTTATGGCCCCGGCAACATCACTTCCTCAGCCCAGACTATAAAAATGCCACCTTCATAGAAAATGAATTTCCCTCTTCTCCAGTAAAACAACATGTAAATTCAACATACCTGCTACCTTGCAATACAGTACATATTGCTGACCATAGATAGCAACATATACAGTCATGTATTAATGCAGTAATTTAAAGAACCAAAAAATGTAAAACCCTGAATCATAAGAAATCTGCATGCTTTGTAATTGTTCCATTTGTGTGCATGAACTAGTACTAAAAACCATAGTGCACAACTTGTGACATTTGTATTACATGTCATGGTCTGTGTTTGATTTTTACAAAATTCTGCAGGTACTGATGTATTTTGAATCATTCCCATAATTACAATATCTAAAAACGAGACTTAAACTAAACCTGTATTTTTGTGTGTTTATATGATTTGTAAACACACAATAAAAGTAAAGCAATTTCAACCTCATTTATGTGAAAGGATCCTAAATACATGCTGATTAATAGTTAACATAAACAGTGAATTACAAAAAGTACCTGTCCTATTGAGCAAAAACCCATCTACCTACACACAAAATAAAAAATGCTGTCACAAATGTCAGCATTCCTCAGTATATTAAACAGAGTGAAACTTTTTAAACCTCCGATTATAAACGCACACTTCATCTAGTACTGTACAACTTTAAAACAAATCTACTCGTCAATTACCTACTTTGTTCCTCATGCCATGTTTTTGTACTCACCAGACATCTTGTAGCCACCAAAAGGAACTTCAACTGGACTCACATTGTAGTTATTGATGAAAACGGTTCCTGCCTGAAGACTGGCAGCAACACGATGAGCACGGGAAATGTCCCTGTAGATAAAGAATTCAACAATTAATCAGCTGGACTAAATACATTTTTAAATTATGCCACCATATGATAATTAGTATGTGCACATGTGCCATCACAAACCCAGGTGCAAACCTGGTGCTTGGGCAATTTTGGAAAAAAATAACACAATGGTGTAGGAAATAATGGGGTGCCATGATAAGAAGATAAACAAGAATTTAGTTTACAGTAACAGGCTGTCAAACCTGGCTTATCAAAAAGAGCAACAAAGGCTTTTCATATTTATGTTTTTCGACCTTTGCATTTCCTTTGTATAGACATTGTGTATTTTATACTACTTATCTCGGAAAATTAGAATATAAATTAAGACCAATGCAAAAAAAGGATTTTTAGAAATGTTGGCCAACTGAAAGGTATGAACATGAAAAGTATGAGCATGTACAGCACTCAATATTTAGTTGGGGCTCCTTTGGCCTGGATTACTGCAGCAATGCGGTGTGGCATGGAGTCGATCAGTCTGTGGCACTGCTCCGGTGTTATGAGAGCCCATGTTGCTCCGATAGTGGCCTTCAGCTCTTCTGAATTGTTGGGTCTGGTGTATTGCATCTTCCTCTTCACAATACCCCATAGATTGTCTATTGGGTTAAAGTCAGGCGAGATTGCTGGCCAATCAAGTACAGGGATACGGTGGTCCTTAAACCAGGAACTGGTAGCTTTGGCACAGTGTGCAGGTGCCAGGTCCTGTTGGAAAATTAAATCTGCATCTCCATAATGTTCGCCAGCAGCAGGAAGCATGAAGTGCTCTAAAACATCCTGGTAGACGGCTGCGTTGACCTTGGACCTCAGAAAACACAATGGACCAACACCAGCAGATGACAGGGCACCCCAAACCATCACTGACTGTGGAAACTTTACATTGGACCTCAAGCAATGTGGATTCTGTACCTCTACTCTCTTCCTCCAGACTCTGGGACCTTGATTTCCAAAGGAAATGCAAAATTTACTTTCATCAGAGAAAATAACTTTGGACCACACAGCAGCAGTCCAGTAGAGATGCTTCTGATGCGGTCTCTTGTTCAAGAGTGGCTTGACACAAGGAATGTGACAGCTGAAACCCATGTCTTGCAGACGTCTGTGCCTGGTGGTTCTTGAAGCACTGACTCCAGCTGCAGTCCACTCTTTGTGAATCTCCCCCACAGTTTTGTTTCACAATCCTCTCCAGGGTACAAGCGGTTATCTCTATTGCTTGTACACTTTTCTACCACATCTTGTCGTTCCCTTCGCCTCTCTATTAATGTGCTTGGACACAGAGCTCTGTGAACAGCCAGCCTCTTTAGCAAGGACCTTTTGTGTCTTGCGCTTCTTGTGCAAGGTGTCAATGGTCGTCTTTTGGACAACTGTCAAGTCAGCAGTCTTCCCCATGATTGTGTAATCTACAGAACTGGACTGAGAGACCATTTAAAGGCTTTTGCAGGTGTTTTGAGTTAATTAGCTGATTGTGTGGCATCAGGTGTCTTCAATATTGAACCTTTTCACAATATTCTAATTTTCCGAGATACTGAATTTGGGACTTTCATTAGTTAACAGTTATGATCATCAAAATTAAAAGAAATAAACATTTGAAATACATCAGTCTGTGTGTAATGAATGAATCTAATATACAAGTTTCACTTTTTGAATGGAATTACTGAAAAATCAACTTTGTCATGATATTCTAATTTTAATGACCGGCACCTGTATAATTCATTAAATAAATAAATAAATAAATAAATAAAATATAAATAATAAATTATTATATATATAAAAAACCTATAGACACATTGACCGCAACATTAAGTGAAAAGTGCCGACCCACATTCCACAGCCAGGATGGATTCTGAACCGTTTCTCATAAATCAAACTGGTGTCATCCCATCTCTCTACTTGCAAGCATTAATGGTCCCCCCCCCCCAAAAAAAGAACACAGAGGAGGCATTATTTTTCCCTTACTGAAGCTCATCAATTCCAGGGGCCATCTCCTAATTAACATGCTACACAACACAAAGTCTGTTCAGTGATTTTACAATACAGTGAGGAGTGCAAAAATCATTCATAACACCACTGCACAGCTGCAAGAAAATTCCAATAAGTTGTGTATATTTCCTACCTTGTAAAAACACCAGCTGCCAATCCATATGTGGTGTCATTCGCCCGCTTCAGTGCTTCCTCTTCCGTATCAAAGGACAAAACAGACATGACTGGCCCAAAAATCTCCTCCTTAACACAAGTCATGTTATCACTGCAGTTATCTGCAGTGTTAGATACAAGATGTACACTCAGTTAAGTAAAATTAAAACAACGGAACAACATTAAATCATCCAGTAATGACTTTCTGCAAATGGTATGATCACATACCCAGAATACAAGGGGTCATGAAGTATCCATTCTTTAATTTGGGGTCATCTGGAACAAAGGGTTCTCCTCCACATAACACTTTGGCTCCCTAAGAGGAAACAGAACAAAAAAAATCCAAACACAAATAATAAAAAAAAATGAATGGAGGACTGCAAGCTCATTAAATCACCAAACACTATACTCTTCCTCACCTACTAATGTTGGGCAACATTCTAACCACTCTAAAACAGAACGGGAACTGACTTTGGCCCATCAATACCTGGTGGAGCGGGTCTACTACACAGACAACTGGTTTTCTGGATAGTCTATTAGCATAATAAAGAAATAAAAACCTGCTCTTTAGCCTGGCGCACATATCCAAGAACTTTATCAAGCTGCTGTTTGGTGATTAGGGCACCCATGCGAGTATTTTCCTGAAGAGGGTCTCCAATCTTGATGGCTTTGGTCCGTTCCAACACTTTCTGCACAAAGGTTGACAAAATGTTCTTCTGCACAAACACTCTAGTTCCATTACAGCAAACCTGTAGTATGTGGGGAAAAATATTTAATTCAAATCATTTCTATAAAATCACTTCAACATAACCCATCCTAGTAAAACAATACAATCTCCATAAATAACTAAGCCTGCAGAATGTATATTTGATGTACTCCATAAATAAAGGGACATAGGATTTAATAATCCATCACTAGTCATCGGTTTCTGTGAGGGCAGACATTCACACTGTCCAGTTTTATATAGAAAATGTCCACATTATTATTGCAGAGTATACCAGTACTGGGATTTACCAAAAAACTATTTTTAAAACGCTACTATAGCAGTATTACACAAATTTCCATCCTGGAAATAAATGGCAGCGTACAGGACTCTTGGTTCTGTCATTTACTAGTAGAATTAAAACTCCTATGGATTTTCAACAGACTTAACACGAAGGGAACCAACTTTAACCTTGAAGCAAAAGGTTTATACTAACATGCTGCTTTTGTTTCATGTTTGTTTCTAGTATAGCAGGTTTCTATGTTAGTATCAAGTACCCAAACACGTGTTCACCATTACCAAATATGAACTCATCTACATTACTCTTATTTAAATAAAAGGCTGTCCAGATTAGAAAAAACCTGTTTTACTGAGAGAGACTGGGAGAGCTGTAGAGAATTGTGTGCAAACATTCTGCAAACTGTTCGAGATGCCACCGTCGTGTAGTGACGAGGCACATTTCCATTTGAATGGTTGCGGTCCACGGCTTCCAACAAACAAGGCCAGGTTATAAATCCGTATAGCCGTGCTATTCTCCACGAGTGCAAATGCACAACCGTGAGAAGTTAATGAGGTAGCGGGAGCAAGTCGCACCTGCACGTGCGGTCGTTCTTGATTGCCTCATTGGCTTCCTGCGGTGTGTAATTAAGGTGTTTGTGCCCATGGAGGTGCGTGGAAATATGTATATATACAGGTCGACACCAGGAAAGAGGAGGAGGGAGATAAAAATGGAAGGAGAGAGATCGATCGAGGAGAAAGGAGGTTAAAGGACATGAGAAAGGCAGTCTAAGCAGGAGGATCTGGCCACCTGTAAGGAGGAGACAAACAAGCTGGGGTCCCGCGGAGGAGCGTTTGTTGGTGGCGCTCTGGGGGCTAGTTCGTCCCACTGAAAGTTTGAATGAGTAGAGTGAGCAAGGCAGGTGTCCTCCTGAGGGATCCAAGGAGCGACTTCGGGAGCACGAATGGTGAACGGAGGTCTGGCAGCGACATCCGAAAGGAGGCCAAGACGGAAGTTGGCAGAAGGAGCTCGTGGCTGTTGGGTCTCCGCTGGCTGCAAGAGCAATGGGTGAGCCGGGGAGAAAGAAAGATAGAGATGGGCCAGAGAGTACTGAGTGAGAGAGTCTGTGTATTAACCTCATTTTAAAGGATTTATTGATTGTTTTATCCCCACTGGACACTAGTTTTAAGGAATATTTATTGAATTTGATGCACCGCACTTTTTTGCTTTAAAAATAAAAGCACTTTTGGATATATCCCCTGGCTTCATGCGAGATTTGTCCTCACTTGTCAGCTCAACTCAGTGACATTATCGACTGCGTTGGGTTCAGGGCTCCCATAGGGACGTTGGGAGCGTGGAGCGTCACAAAGGCCTTAAGTATTGTAGGGAAACAAAACTGTACAAATATACATACCCACTGGTAACACTACTATTGAGCAAGTCAATTTATTTTAATTTCAAACTTTAGAAAATTTTCTAAGCAAATGTTTTGGTGTAGAATCATATTAAAAGCTGCAAGCTTCATTATTACACAGAAGGAAGGCAGAGTGGAAAGAAAGGAAGACCAGCTCAACCACAAGAGCCTACACCAAAATAAATTCTATAACTACCTTATTCAGACCAAACGGGGTAATCATTTGAACTGATGAGACAATTAACAGGCAAGATGAAGAACCTGAAATTGATTTTACAGAAAGTAGAAAATATCACTTGCTGTAGGTAGCTACTAAGACAGGAAGGTATGGAATCACAGTAGAATACCTGGCCTTGGGTTAGGAAATTGGCATTGAGTGCCCCCTTAACTGCATTGTCCATGTCACAGTCTGAAAAGATAATCAAAGGAGACTTCCCTCCAAGCTCCAGAGTAACAGGCTTCACAAGCTTTGATGCCATTTCCATGACCTAGAAAACAGAAGGGAGAAGAAAGGAAAAAAAATAACATAACTCATGGCTGAAATTTCTCTTATCATCTGTATGAACTTTAAAGGTCTACACCACATCAGGGAAAAAATACACACTTTTTAAGAATGCAACTAAAGAGAGTTTACGGGACTTGGCTGAAAATGCACATGGATCTTTGAACGTCAAGAAATAGGCCAGCATCTTGTTCAAATAGAAATTAATTTTTGACTATGAGCAGATAACTAGATTCAAAACAACTGAAGCATATTCCGATATTGACTTACTGAATCAGCAGCATAATACAAAACCCAACATTCAATTACAGAACCAAAATAAAACAGGAGGGTGGGCTGGAGAAGAACAACTTCAGAAAGAGCTTAGGAGTCTTTATCAGAACTGGGGTATATTTTTTATACTATAGCACTATACACTTTAGTACTCAGGCAATCCATCACTTTTAATGCTTTACCCAGGATAAAACATTTAAGTGACCTACTCCAAACCAATCTGTAAAGTCTCAATGTTTGTAAAGGGAGTTACATACTAAGAATATTTCCCAAAGTGCCACAAATGTTCCAGGAAAATATTTGTAGAAAACTGCGATATTGCTTGTGTCAAATAATTAACTATCAATGAGGTACAGAGAAAAAAAAGCACACGCACCCCTTTTAGGAAATGACCATACAAGAAGTCACCACAAGTGACAGTCAGTAAGGATGAATTAAGTCCCTGGCTGTGACTTGCCTAACACCAATGTGTGGATGGGGACTGCAGGGGTTAGTTGGGTGGTGGGAAATTCACTTTTCTTGTATGGTCAAATTCAGGCTTTACCTTCCTTTCACCATGGCAGCATCAGTAACTGATGCAAAACAGATACTACAATTCCCATCCCCATCCGTCCCCCAATGCCAGAGCTGTTTGAACAGACCTTCTATCCTGTCTGGCTTCACTTTCTAGAGGGGATGCCAGAACTAAGAAGCCATCTGTGCAATTCTTTCATAAAGTTATTTAATGTAGACCTTTGACCATTTCACTTTCAACTGGTATTGACAGACTATTTTGTAACCACTTAACATGCACACGTACCGGTCCCGGTACAGAACGACGATTGGACGACGTCACAATCATGTCACAGCCATGTGTGCATGCCCCTCTGTCATGCACCTCGACATACTACACATCAAATGAAAATTCTGAGTCTCGTCTTTCCGATGATATAAACCATTTTGACACACAACCACAGCACTGACACTAAATCCTTTTTTACAGAGAAGTAAATACTTTAAGAGTTGACTTTTCCTACCTTTGAAGGCTCTCTGCAAGTCAAACATCAATATTTCCGAGCAATACTGATCTCATTCTGTCCGTAAGGCTCCAGGGAATATAATCCAGTAAAACGATTAGCTCCAAAACACACGATAGATCCTCAAAGGAACAAAAACTCCAGAAAACGTTTAACTTGAGACTAGCTCCGACATTTTTTTTCATTTCTATTGGTCATATCAGACGTAATTTGTTTCTGTCTGCAATAACCATGCTAAAGCATGTTACATGGAAGTGTTAGCTTCTGATTGACACCTAAGTTGGCCAATTACGAGGGGTCTGGGGGGTGACTGGCACCTCGTATAGCCAACGAGTGTCCCAGACAGCTGAACGATGACGCACAACTCCAAACCCTGGTAGAATCTACCAGTTTGATTGGATGCTGTGAGTGACACTCCAAACTTACAGCCAATGAGCAGCTGAGCACGCCGATAAGTAACTTGCCATGCTAACTTGTAAACAAAACCGATCGGAGCTGCGCGAAGCTGGCATTTGTGCCAGTCTGCAGAGTTGGTGCGTGGTTGTTTATTGTGATTTCACCAAGTTTTTTCACATTTTAAATATGGATAAAAGTACAGATAAACGTAAATACACTCTCGATTAAGTAATAGAGGCATGTACGCGGCGTGACAGTGATCAATCGGACCAGGAGACGTCTGAGGCAGAGAGCGACATGTGACACGCCCTTGTGCTTTCTGCCTGCTAGGGATTGCTACAATCAGTGGCACATGGAAAAACGCTGAGCTGTGTTGTAACAGTTTGTAAAAAATGTATATAGTTTGTGTGCATTTTATTAAAAAAAAAGTAAAAAATATATATATTTTTGGCCCATAAGACTTGTTTTGACTATTTTTATATTGAAATGTGTATTTATTGTTTTTATTATGGAATATGAATTTCCATAACTAATAGAGTGACACTGTGTGTAGATATAGATTCCTTTAGGTGTAAGCTTTCAGTAGAGCCCTCATTGATATATGTGGGTTGAAGCATTCAAAAGTTATTACACTTTTTCCATACGTTCCAAAATGTGGATAATGGATAAACCAGAGGTCCCTCTAAAAAGCACCTGGACATGCCCACATAAAAACTGGTGTAAAATGTCATTTTACAGGTATGCTTTTCAAATGTGAAATGTGAGTAGTTAACAAGTTATTCTGTTGGTACATAGTGTGTTTCTGTCCCCACCTACCTACTGCAGCTATAGAGGCCTTTATTTTCAAAAAAACTTAGCCAAGAACAAAAAAATTCATTTTTTCTGCGAGTTCTAATATGCATAACTTTTGATCAGTCACACCTACAGTGATTCTGAACTAGAGAATGTTACCTTTACAAAGAGACCAAACGTGTTTATACTCCAGATAGTTCAATAACAGCAATTTAGCAAAAATGACCCCGCTTGATATTAACAAATAACCTGAACACACTTACTGCAATAAACCAAAAACACTTTATTTGTAACAGAAGGCTAAAAGATGATAAGGCATATGCAAGCATATGCAGGGAAACAAAAACAATGCAACCCAACTATATGCCTACTTAGTCCAATTTTTCTCTCTCTCCTATAGAAAAAGACACATAGATAAGAATTAAGGAAACGGAATTCATAATTTAAGTAATTACTCAGGAAACAACATGCACCATCTTTAAATTGTTCTAGTCAGAATTCTGGTCTTTCAGCTGGTTAGATGGATACGTTCTTAGCTAGTTTAAGTTTCTACTGTTTGCACTGTGACGGCGGTGTTGATACCTTCATAAACTATTTTGCACTGGTTTACCAAACTCCAACCAAATTCCTCTGTGTGCATTATGTTTCTCTGATCTTTACTACTGAATTTAGGAAGAGAAACATGTAACAGTCAAATCTTATTGTTCATACATTATTTTTCAGTTACAGTAATGACAAATTAGCTGGCTCTATCCTAACTACTAAGTTACGTTCAACAACTGTCAGAGTCAAAAGCTGGTGTACTTATTTGGTTCTTGTTGACTAACAATGCACATGATGGATTGTCCGGCTTTCTTCAGTTGTCTGCTTTTTCTAGCACATATGGAAGCATGCTTTCTGTCTTTGTTCAGAAGCTCATCTCCTTCGCTTGGTGGAACCTTGTAGTTGGCGGAGGTACTGCAGTTTTATTTGAGCTTTCACACACCGTGATCTTCTTTTGCTAGCATAAAATTATATCTGCTGGGCAGTCAATGATCCGGAGACTTCAGCGAGACAGATGCATTGCTTTATGTACGGATGGTCTCTCCATCTTGTGCATCTTGCTTTACCATAGCAAGATTTGGGCTTTGGTCTTCCATTCAGACAGTCCAGCACTAATTTAACTTGGTAAAAGGGATCACTTGAGCCTTTGCTACAGCCACACCCTAGTTGAACAGGGAACCTGCTAACTAGCAGAAGTTACAGCCAGGCTGACAGCACTGAAAACAAAGTACAAAATTAACAGTAGTGCTTGTAACACATTTATAAAGGGAAGGAGTGGACAATTTGCCATTGTTTTCTTGGGTACAAATAAGCCCAACCTTTTGATTGATAACTTGTGCAAAGTTTGGTAAGGTTGGCAATCACTGAGTTAAGGCTCTTAATTCACTGACTAAGTGTTTTAATGGTGTATCATGAAGACAACACTGGATGTCATTTGCCTATTACCTATCAGTCTTACCAGATGACACCAGGAATTTGCATTCCAAAGAGAGGTAGACACTGTAAGGAAAACCTGACACTTTTTCTTTGAGGCAGCTGCCAGACACTCTCTCACAATTTAAGCTTAAGACTTGCGTGCCACAGTAAAGCAAAATGGTAATGCCAGTTTGTTCTAGACTAGTTTGAGTCCCACAGAATATGATCACCACTAGTTTCAAAATCCTAAAGATGTAGAGATAAAAATTAAAACATTTACAGTATGTATTTTTTGACTTCAGAAATTTTCCAGTCAGGCACAGAATATTTACCTTAAAAAAGTAGGCATGTTTTCTTCACAGTAAACTGGACTTTATTTTTGGTCTCCTGAACTCCGCAAGAACTTGTTTCATTCTAACGTACACATCTATGTGGTAAAACCAAATTACGTTATCATGTCTGAAACTTCACCTTTGCAAGCTCATCGTTATTAAGAACCAGCTCATGATGGAGACAAATTTAAGGAAAAGTAAATTTACAGATGAAACTCCAGTATAGACCACAACTGAGGGTATGAGGCTAGTCAGTGTCACCTAAGTTACATTAGAGGTATAAATAAATGAAAATGGTCATGTACCTTTTTACCAGTAGGAACACTGCCTGTGAATGAGACCTTGGCTACCCCTGGATGATGGCAGAGAAGACTGCCCGTTTCTGCACCCCCTTGGACTACGTTGAACAGTCCTTCTGGCACTCCTGCCTGGGTATAGATCTCTGCCAGCATTACAGCAGTCACTGGAGTAAAAGGGGATGGCTTGAACACCATGGCATTTCCTACAGCAAAGGACAAAACAGGATTTAGACCAACCAAGAAATAGAAATTTTATATAAACATTTCAATGGACATTACCAACTAGTACTTGCATGATGAGAAATAAAATGTGCAAAAAGCATGGAGTTCTTACAGTCAGAGTGTACTAATCATGAATTGCAAAAACTATGAAAGACACCATTAAACAAAATGGGTCTTGTCAATTTTTGGGCGATGCAATGTGATGAGACCAGCTGCCGATTAAGGTACAGCTACAATATAACAAGATGTACAATAGAAAAGTAAAGAACTTCTCTATGACTTGGCAATAGAGTCACCATATCTGCATGAGCAGTATTCATCTAACCCATCCCATTAAAGGTATGACTGCTCCAAAGCATTAAATTTAGTGAATTTTCTCCACACAATGTCACTTAATATACGTGTACTTTTCAAAATCATTTTGCTCTTAGGAGAGAAAAAGAAAAACGGGGGGGGGAAAAAAAAAAAAAACCACACACCACCACCTAGCAAGTTGCAGAATCCAAATTACAGGCTATACCCTATAAATTCTGAATTAAGACAATCATTTACAAATGGGGCTGATCATTGGACCCCATAGAAACATACTTTAATCATATTTTGAAAATAGGTTGGGACTAAAGAGAAGGATTGTCATGGTGCAGAAAGAATCATCAGCCTTGAAACATGTAAATGTACAGTCAACTCCAGCCCTGCAATTGAAAAGGACTTCAATCAAGGAAAATGTAAATCCTGAGGCCATGAAGCAGGTTTACTCCAGGACATCACAATACCCAAACTGCCTAATCCAGTTCAATGTTGCAAAAGGTCTGCATGGACCCCAAACCTACTAGTCCACTGCGGAGCCCACTGACAAGCTTCATACCCGCACACTAAAGCTTATACATGTTGAGCTGCTGAACCCAGGGAGGAGGAGATATGACACAGATAATTATCTAATACTGTAAAGCCATCTTTATCAAAAAATGACTAACATGACTTAAGGTCTTTTCAGTCTGCACATACTTGCGGGCAAGTTCTCCCGCTGATAAGTCGGGACTTGATTTTTATCGTATAAATTTCTGGTATCTTATAATGTCGGTTGTACAAGTTGAATACAGAAAACTCTATTGGTCCAAGAGATTATGATATGCTAATGCCCAACGTAAAAGAGTAACCACGGAGCACATGGCCTTTTTTTTCCCCTATGTGGGTGCGGCAATGCGCTGTATAAGCGTGTGCTCCTAACCGCTCTCTCTATTGTGTCTACGTGAGCACACGGTAATACCCAAACTATTCCAAAGAGACATTAACATTGGATTTGTGCTTTTTGTATCTCACACCCTCATACAACTTTATCATAAGAGCATCCCTTATCTACAATGCAGTGTTCGATCAGAAGAAAATATGAAGCTGGTTTTAACATAAACATCATTGAAGTAGCGAAAGAAATTGGTAACTGCACTGCTGCAACAAAATTTGATGTGTCTGATTAACTGATATGAGATTGGAGGAGGAAAGAAGAAGCAAAAAAATAAATAAATAAAAAATTAATGTAATTGTCGCATTTTTGAACAGGCATATATGTCGGGGTCTAATTTTATAACAGATTTTTTGGGTTTTAAGACCAGACTTATACGCAAGTATATACGGTACTTCAGTCCCACCAACAGAACCAGCGTTACTCATCACGCTGGGAGAAATTAAGTGGAGCTTTGCAAGACACCGGCAGAGTATGTGCATGTGTTAACCAAATGCTGCAGAAACTCAGGAAAATGATTTGCTAGAAACATCCATCCATCCTCTTCTGCTTATCCGAGGTCGGGTCGCGGGGGCAGCAGCTTGAGCAGAGATACCCTCCCTGGCCACTTTTAGCTCTTCCGGGGGAATCCCGAGGAGTTCCCAGGCCAGCCGAGAGACATAGTCCCTCCATTGTGTCCTGGGTCTTCCCCGGGGCCTCCTCCCGGTTGGACGTGCCCGGAACACCTCAGCAGGGAGGCGTCCAGGAGGCATCCTGATCAGATGCCCGAGCCACCTCATCTGACTCCTCTCGATAAGGAGGAGCAACGGCTCTACTCTGAGCCCCCCCCAGATCACTGAGCTTCTCACCCTATCTAAGGGAAAGCCCAGACACCCTGTGGAGGAAATTCATTTCAGCCGCTTGTATTCTCAATCTCATTCTTTCGGTCACTACCCATAGCTCAGGACCATAGGTGAGGGTAGGAACGTAGATCGACTGGTAAATTGAGAGCTTTGCCTTACGGCTCAGCTCCTCTTTCACCACGACAGACTGATGCAGAGCCCGCATCATTGTGGACGCCGCACTGATCCGCCTGTCGATCTCATGCTCCATTCTTCCCTCACTCGTGAACAAGACCCCGAGATACTTGAAGTCCTCCACTTTGGGTAGGATTTCGCTCTCAACCCTGAGAGGACACTCCACCCTTTTCCGGTTGAGGACTATGGTCTCGGATTTGGAGTTGCGGATTCCCCTCGCCCGGATGCGGGTCACCGGGGCCCCCTTTCTGGAGCCAGGCCTGGAGGTGGTGCTCGATGGCAACCCATGGAGCTCTGCCGGGCACAGCCTGAAGAAGCAACATGGGTCCCCCTTCCAATGGGCTCACCACCTATGGGAGGGGCCAAGGAGGTCGGGTGTAGTGCGAGTTGGCTGGTGGCCGAAGGCGGGGACCTTGACGGTCCGATCCTCGGCTACAGAAGCTGCTAGAAACATTTACTGCTATATATGGTCCAATATCTTCGCATATAAAACACATAAAATAATAAAAAAAAGATTGTCACCTATCATTTTTATGATCATTGTTCAAATGTAAGCTAAATTTACATTTATAATAGGGTGGGAGTTTGGTAACTTGCTTTACAGGTTATTGCAGCCAAAAAAACAAAAGCATACCTTACAAGAGTCTGGACTATATTAGAGACCACAATTCAATCTTTCTTACACAGCCTGCTTGCTTGCTCAGATAGGGTACATTTAGGGCTGGGCAGAATATCAATATAACATTTTTGCTGATATTTTCCCCCTTTTTATTTGATATCAAAACTTGTACTGATTTCATGATGTTCAATTTTAAATTTGAATGCACAATAAGTCAAAAGGTTTATTATTACAAGTTAACTCTAGTGAGTACAAGTATAAATTTGTATTTTATTATAATCCCAATTACAAAAATGTTGGGAGGCGGTGTAAAACGTAAATAAAAATGGAATGCAATGACTGGCAAATCTCATCAGCCCATATGTTATTCACAATAGAACACATTAAAATGTCTTACTTTCAACATTTGATTTCATGAAAAATATTGGCTCATTTTAAATTTTATGGTAGCCACACTTTCCAAAAAAGTTGGTAGGGGGGCAACAAAAGGCTAGAAAAGTAAGTGGTACTAAAAAGAAACACCTGGGGGAACATTTTGCAACTAATTAGGTGAATTGGCAACAGGTCAGTGTGGTGTTATGGGTCCACAGCTCGTTGAGCAAAGGCCATTCATTTTAAATAAATAATCGACGCGCTCGCGGCTTAGCGAGGAGCCAGAACCCACATCGTCACATTTGGTGGCAGCGGTGGGATGAGCTAGCAGTGGAGGCCAGAAGAGGAGACAGAGCAGCAAGCGGGATTGGTGACTAACTTTTTGTGGAACCCACGTACCCAAGCCGGTGGAGCACATTTTTAAGAGACTGAGCTTTTTAAGGAAATTTATTTATTGCTGAGATTTTTAGTTGTCTTTTAAGGTTCTTATTCTTTTAATGTCCTGTTTTTATGAAGGGGGCTGGGGTTAGTTTGTTTTAGTGGGATTGTTTTAGTGCAGTGTAGAGTGGCCGAGCTGTGGACCTGAGCTCCAGATGCATTGGGTTGGCAGTGGTGTGGAGCCTTCCCATGCAACTGGAGTTTTATGGGGGGTGGAATGTGGTGTTATGGGTCCACAGCTCGTTGAGCAAAGGCCATTCATTTTAAATAAATCGACGCGCTCGCGGCTTAGAGAGGAGCCAGAACCCACATCGTCACAGTCAGTAACATGACTAGGTATAAAGAGAGTATCTTAGAGAATCAGAGCCTCACATTAGTAAAGATGAGAAGAGGTTCACCAATCTGCAAAAGACTGCATCTACAAACTGTGGAACCATTTCAGAATAATGCTCCTCAATATAACTAGGCAAAAATTTTAAATATCTCCTCATCTACAGTACATTATATCATTAAAAGATTCGAAGAATCTGGAAAAATCTCTGTATGCATGGAACAAGGCTGAAAATCAGTACTGGATGCCCATGATCTTTGGGCCCACAGGCAGAACTGCATTAAAAACAGGCACAATTCTGTCATGGAAATCACTGCACTGGCTCAGGAACACTTCCAGAAATTACTGTCTGTGAACACAGTTTGCTGTTCCATCCACAAATGCAGGTTAAAGCTCTATCATGCAAAGAAGCAGCCATATGTGAACATGATCCAGAAACACTGCTATCTTCTCTAGAACAAAGCTAATTTAAAATGGACTGAGGTGAGGTGGAAAACTGTTTTGTGGTCAGAAGAATCAAAAGTTGAAATTCTTTTTGGAAAACATGGACACTGCATCCTCTAGACTAAAAAGGAGAGAGAGAGACCATCTGGCTTGTTATCAGTGTTCAGTTCAAAAGCCTGAATATGTGATGGTATGGCGGTACATTAGTTCCTATGGAACTGAAAGTGTGCACATTAGGAAAGGTACCATCAATGCTGAAAGGTATACACTTGTTTTAGGTGCTTTCATCCAGATAACTTTTTTCAGGGAAGGCCTTGCATATTTCAGCACGATAATGCTAAACAGCATACTGCATCCATTACAACAGCATGGCTTTGTCTCAGAGTCCATGTGCTGAACTGGCGCATCATGAAACAAAAAATACAACAAAGATGGCCCAGGACTGTTGAGCAGCTAGAATCCTAGATCAGACAAGAGTGGGATGACATTTCCATCCATTTTCCAACCCGCTGAATCCGAACACAGGGTCACGGGGGTCTGCTGGAGCCAATCCCAGCCAACACAGGGCACAAGGCAGGAATCAATCCCAGGCAGGGTGCCAACCCACCACAGGACACACACACACACACACACAAACACACACTAGGGCCAATTTAGAATCGCCAATCCACCTAGCCTGCATGTCTTTGGACTGTGGGAGGAAACCGGAGCACCCAGAGGAAACCCACACAGACACGGGGAGAACATGCAAACTCCATGCAGGGAGGACCCGGGAAGTGAACCTGGGTCTCCTAACTGCGAGGCTGGGATGACATTGCTCACCCAAAAGTCTAGCAACTGGTCTTCTCATTTCCCCAGACGTTTACGAACTGTTGTTAAAAAGATGATGGGATGCTACACAGAGGTAAACATAACCCTGTCCCAACTTTTTAAAGATGTGTTGCTGCCCTAAAAATTCAAATTGACCTTATTCTTTCCTTAAAATTGTACATATTCTCAGTTTAAACATTTTATATGTTTTCTGTTGAGTAAAATATAGGTTTATGAGATTTGCAAATCATTGCATTCTGTTTTTATTTACATTTTATGCAGGGTCCCAAGTTTTTTGGAATTGGGGATGTACGTATAAACGAAACGAAAATTAATACACATATATGCAAATAATATCAGAGCACTTTATTAATTTTTCATATGTTTACATAATTGTCCTTGGTCATATTTATGTTGACATTTCCAGTAAAAAGCTTGAATGCAATGTGGTGAAATTTATAAAGTACTATTACTTTATTTTCAACTGACTTATTGTGCCAAAATGACAGAATATTAATTGGCTTGCCTCTTTAATTATCTGATACACTATTACATTTAACCTTGCCTTCAGCTCCTAGCCAAAAGGAGCATGTCCAACATATCAGCTCTTTATTTTTTGAGTGGACTGCAATTATGGCCAGGTAGTTCTGGTGATATTTAATGGCTCTTAAGAGAATAATTTTTATTTTTTTATTTTATTAAATACAATTCCAAATACTGTTACATCTGAAGATGTATAAACCAATTGTGTATGGTGGATGCTACTGTCAAAATGCAGTGAGCAGCACATCAAAGCGGCAGCTTCAGCTATCTGCACACAAGGTAAACTGGACATAATCCAATATTAAATCCAGGAGTCTAGGAAGGAGAAGGACTCCGCTTATTAGCCAATTTTTCATATTTTACACTCAGTCTTCCCTAAACAAACCTTCACTTCATGTTTGATTGTCCACCACTGAGACATTAATCAAGTCCTGCCAACACAAAAATAAAAAAGCCTCTGGAAGGATGAGCTGAGCCCTATACAGAAACACCTACCTGGCAAGCAGTGAATGAAGATTCAGAAAAACCTACTAATTGTTTGAATGAACTGTAAAGGCAGCTGAATGTTTTGCTTCAAAACTCAGCGCAACTATATTTAAAGATGGTGCCTAAACGAGAAATCAATATTTAAATAAAAGCATAAAGCAGGTTTGTGCATGGGCCTCTCTGAAAAAACTCGCAAACACAAAACTGCAAGAAGGAGCTTTGCGAAACAAATTATACCATTCTATGGTTTAAAAATGGCTGGAGCAATTGGCCATTCACTTTTGAAATGTATTAAAGATAAAGGGGATTACCAGAGAAGGACTTGAACAGAAAATATCACTATATGCAGAAGATATGGTGCTGTATATATTAGACCTACACACTTCCATGCCAGCAGTCCTCTATGTATGAGCAGAAATTCAAATAAGATCTGGACTCAAAATTAATTTGAATAAAAGTGTGTGTCTTTTCCAGTGAAACTCTCTAGCACACATTATTAGAATGGACACCTTCCAATTTATTTTAGCTAATCCGTTCAAATACCTATGGGTATACATCAAAAGTAAATATAAACGTCTTTTTCAACAAAATTTTCCTATCTGCATGGGGTAAATTAAAACAACATGTGAACAGGTGGTCCATGTCACATTAACAGCGAGAATCAATACGGCCAAGATGAACATCCTTCCTAAGCTTCTATTTCTATTTCAGAGCATCCCCATATACTAGTAGTACATTAACAAATTATTCTTTAAGAAATTTGATTAAAATTATAGCCCAACTTATTTGGAATTCGAAACATCCATGTATCCAAAGAGTGACCCTACACACGACCTAAAGCAGATATGATAATCACCTTTTTCTATCCTCTCAAAACTACATAGTATTTAATGTTTGGAAAACATTCAGGATTAAAAGACTTAAGAGATGTATATATAGAGAGTATCTTTGTATCTTATAAACAATTAAACTTTAAAATTTAACTTCACATCAACAAAATTTTTTCACTACTTTCAAATCAGAAAATTAGGTAAAAGGAGCCTTCCCAATTTTCCTCACTTCCCACTCATTTCTATTGCAGAGGCAATACAGTTTTGTCTTGAAGACTCAGACACCATCTCAACAATACACTGGTACCTTGAGATACGAGTGCCTCAACATATGAGTTTTGAGATAAGAGCCGTCACAAGGTTGATTTTTTGCCTTGAGTTACGAGCCAAAATTTGAAATACAAGCCATCAAAGAGCGTTTTGCCGCACATTCCGAGGAAGACGACGGAGGAGTTGACGGAACTACAGAAGCAGCAACATCCTGGGGTTCTGCAGGAGATCAAGGAAGTGTTGGCAATGTGGGAAAAAGTTTTGGAATTTACTGAAAAAGAAACACCCTGAAAAAGTTGTAACTGATCATGCAGAGGCGCTATTTAATGACACTTGCCTAACATTTCAGAAACATTCTAAAGGGGAGGAAGAAACAAAGCTCCTTGGACAGGTTTCTATTGAAACGCCCCGAGAATGAAAGTGACGAAAGCATGGGAAAGAAAAAAAAACACACACACCAGAGAAGAAGAAAATTAAGTTAAGCAAAAGTGAAGTGCAAGAAAAAAACATTACAATATGCTAATCGGCTCTGCCAACATCTGTTTATTTCTTTAGATTCTCCTTTATGTATTAGGTTTTATTTTGTTTGTATACAATATTTGTTCATTCTAAATACATTTTTCTTATGTTGAAAACATTTAACAAAAAACTTTTTTGGGGGGGGCTAGCATGAATTAATCTCATTTCAATTAATTTCAATGGGGAAAATCAATTTGAGATACAAGCATTTTGACTTACGAGCTCGGTCACGGAATGAATTAAACTTGCATCTCAAGATACCACTGTATATGGGGGGGAAAAAAAAAATTGTTAAAATCTCTTCCTTTCAAAAGATCCTAGGATATGTTGAGATGTTCACTTAACTCCTGGATGGCCTTAAAGTGGAGAAGGAGAAACTGATTGTAATTGCTTATACCACACTACTAGCACATAGACTTATCTTGCCGGTGGGTAACTGATGTTCTATACTATTTGAAACAGAAAAAAAGGAAATTCTCACTTAGAGGATCTGTTAAAAGCTTTTTAAAATATGGCAAGATCTTTGAATAAGCATCTATAGCATGAAAGGGACATTCTCTTTTGTTGCCATATTATATGGAACTGAAAAAGTGAGTGTATTGTTTTGTGTTTTATGTTACAACTGAACAATGTTGAGAGTTATTGTGAATGAGTTGAATAGTTTGACTTATCTGACAGTTTTGTTTCGCTGAATGTGCTTTATAATCCGATGCGCCTTATGGTCCGAAAAATACGGTACTTATTTTTGCTGCTGTTATCAACCTTCACAGCAACAAACCGGCTATATGTCCAGTTACTACTCAGAGAGTGGATGTAGAGAGTTCTTGAGGTTGATGAGAGAGATAGAGATAGAGAGATAGAGAGATAGATATAAATAAAAGTTGCTCATGTTGTACTTTCTCCTTTCTCTCACAGGCAGGAGTTGAATTATGCTTTTTTAAGTTTGACATGATTGTATGTAATGTTTTTTTTTCCAAATAATATCAATACAATTAAATAAAAATAAATAAAAACTAAAAATGGCTGGACTAAAGTTTCACACATGGTTACGATTATTATCCTAATTAGAAAAAACTCAATATTAAAACCCAAACAGAAACAGAATGTGTAGATTACAATGACTGGGCAAGGAACTAAAAGAACGTCCGAGGAAACAGGAAACCATGTTTACCTTTATAAAAATAAAAAAAAAATCTAACCAAAATGGTTCAATCCCATGTTTAAAAAGTACTGCATATCAATTTTTAAAGCAAAGAACATTTGTTTTTCATTCTTTTCAAACTGCTTTGTCTGGTTAAGAGTCACAGTGGAATCACATGGAAAGATCCCAACAAGTTTTCCAGGATTTCTAGATGCCCCAAACCAATCAAAAGATATAAACCCTTCTCCATTTGCTGTAGTCTGCTCCCATTGGCAGCACATCATGTACATGTCCAAAGCAATTTAATGGACTCCCCTTGAGATGAAGGAGCAGCTGTTCTAATCAGTGGTTCTCCCATATGTCACTGTATCAAACGCATGAACACAAATTAAAGAACATTGGGGAAAAATAACATGAAGCTGTAATGATGGATTAATACTATTAACCTGAAAAGTAAATTGCAAAGGAAGCTGCTTGCATACAAACTTACCACAAGCAAGGGCAGGTGCAGACTTCCATACTGCAAGCTGGAATGGATAATTCCAGGCTCCAATGCCAGCACAGACACCCAATGGTTCCCGGCGAGTATAGGCAAATGAGCCCCCAGGTAGCTGCACATGTTGACCTGAAGGGATGAAGCAAAACAAATGTTAGCTATACACTACATAGGCCTAAAAGGAAAAAAGCCCAAAATGGAATGGGTCCGCTAGGGCTGTCAGAATGAACATTATTCGAACACAATTATGTATGTAAAAAATCTTATTCAAAGAAATATACGGACATGATTGTAAAATTATGGATTAAAAAAAAAACACACCACCAATTTTGGCATTATGTTACTCTAGACACACTGTGGAAATACTTCTGCATTTGTTATATGTTTTGCACATCACTTGCATGATCAGGGTTTTGAAAAGGTTTAATTGTTAGTGTGTATCGTCATTTATAAAATCGGCAGATTTTTTCCTACTGCACTGCTCTGCTTTCTGATTAAAAGGCCATTGCTTGCTGCTTGCTACTCACATGAGCATAGGGAATCTTGGTCAAACTACTGAAACTAACTTTCTTCCTAGCAAACAGCGCCCAACACACACAACAGCAGATTTTGTCTCTGTTTACAGTTGATTACCACCGTCAACGCCTCCTGTTGACAAAAGTCAACATCCGCCCTGAAAGAGTTAAGTACAAATGTACCTCTAGTGGCACTTCAAGCATATTCAAATACTTAACTTTTTTTAATATGAGAATTCATATTCTGATTTTTGTATAATTTGACATACCAAGTGTCCACTCATTTTAGTGAAGGTGCTTGGTGTGCAGTGGTTTCTATAGCATACATGTGAAATATCTTTTAACATATTTGGATGGGGGGGATTACAAGGAGATAACTGCTAGCACAAAACATTAAAAATATCAGCTATCAAAAAAACACGGTCAATAAGATACCAGGAGTTTAAAAAAAAAAAATGGGAATAATCATGTCAAATTGATTAACTTATCATAACATTTGCCCTAATAATGGGGTAAATTGGGTGGGGAAGAATGAGGCAGCTGTGACAAATTTAAAACAAGTAATAACTATGTGAAAAAATGGAGAACTCACCAATAGACTTTAACCCACACACCATGCCCTTGACAGCAAACAGAAGGTAGGGAACAAGAAGCTTTTTATCTACAAGAACTATTCAGTTCTCTTCTATGACCAACAGTGCTTCACTTTGTGCATTTGGCTCAACCGGAGTACTGTGCAATATACATTGTTTAAAATAAACAGAAGTGTTAAAAGTGGTTAAAAAAATTAATAGACTTCTTTGGTGACAATGTAAGCCTTGCCTCAAATAGGACTGATCTACTCAATTTGGTATTTTTACCAGAGAAATAATCACCTTCTGGCCAAAACCAAGAACAAAAGTCTTCAAATTGGCAAGCAAATATAACAAGGGACTGACACACAGACACACAAACCCCACTTTAGTTGGGTTGAATTTCTGTTAATTCTGCTGGACCGACACATAATGTCATGCTCTTTTTGAATGCAATATATGTGATCTACAAAACGCATCAGCATAGAGCAGCATTTCTTGCAAAATGTATCAAGTACAGCCTTTACAAAAGTAGTTTTCTGTGTAATGCACTTTTGGTCTACTTAATGTCATACATGCTCCATTCTGACAAGGTGATGAATAAGTTAGATTCATATATTACACAGGAAAAAGAAAAAAATTCCAACAAAGAATATTCATTCATTTAAATAAGCTTTCCCAATAAACATTCAGATATCAATATAAGAAAACTGTAATGAGAATTACACACATTTAGATCTGGCAAACCTTATCTTGAATATGTCCCCACATACACCCCTACCCCCGTTCAAATGGCATGACTGTACTGTGATCGCTAATTTATTAGAAGTAAACAAAATTATCAGACAAAGATTATGTAAGTGTCATTATGTGAGCACCAACAGTTAGTCCATGCTGGATTACAGTCTGCCGGCTTTCCTTAAATTGTTTGGAAATCTGTGACAAAAATAGGCAATGCTTCCAGGGCTCTTGGATCTTTCCTAAAAGAATTTTTCTTAATGCTGTAAGCAGTGAAGATATATCTATCTTCCTCCAGCCTTCAAGTTATAGCTGATGAAAGCCTCCAAAGTCTACATCTGTCAATCCACAATTTAGCTGATATATGAACTATTAACAAAAGGTTATGACACTACACGTTATTGATTATGTCCTCACCTCTATTTCACTGCAGTATCCCAAACTAGGCCCTTTACCTCCCTGTTACAAATGCATTAACCAGCTTATTTGGGTAATAGCTGCTTATGCAGTTGATCATTCCTCCAGAAAACTAAAATCTTAAACTGGTCACTATTCAGCCTGACCTCTTACTTACACAGATTTTCTCTAGTCAAGTCAAGTTGGGGAGCATGCAATGGTTCAGTGCGTTGCTGCACCCACTACATGACGAAACATCTTAGGATCCTGGTTGCCCCCCCCCCGGCAGACATGCGGTCCAATCCCACCCTCCGGAAGTGACCCTCTATCTGCCACAGCCAGGCGTTACGTGGGCAACCTCTGGGCCTGGTCCAGCCACAAGGGTCCCCAACAACGAGGATCTCGCAAGCTGGATCACCCTCAGGGAAACGTACCACAAGGCCGTAGTGCCGTAACTGACGCTCCCTCACAATGCAGGTCATGTGCCTCATTCGGGACTCCATGAGCAACCGCTCAAAGTCTAACCAACGGTACCCAAGGATTTTTCGGAGAGACACAGTACCAAATGAGTCCAGTCTTCATCTCAGGTCACTGGATAGTGTCCATGTCTCGCAACCATATAGCAAGACAGGAAGCACCAGGACTCTAAAAACTTGGACCTTTGTCCTTTTGCAGAGATATCTGGAGCGGCACACACCCATTTCCAGCAACCTCATGACCCCCCATGCTCTCCCAATCCATCTACTGACTTCATAGGAAGAGTCACCAGAGACATGAATGTCACTGGCAAGGTAAGTAAACCTCTCAACAAGGTCAACACTCTCTCCACAGACAGACACACTGCTGATGGCTGTGCCCAAGATTTCATTAAAGGCCTAGTTTACTCTAGGTACTACATCTTTTTATTCCTCCCACCTTCTAAAATTATGGAATCAGTAAGCATAAGTAGGATGTGGAGGTCTGCCCTCCAGATAGTTTGTGTTGCTCTCAATTCATCTCTCAAACTTTAGAGCTGGAAAATCAGCATAAAAAGCCTTTTGAACTGGAAGTAAAAACACATTTCCTTTTCTATGGAGAAACCATCATTACATCTATATGGAAAAAGAGACACTTTCACAATGGGGAGATTTTTCAATGAAAAGAATAAATCTCTATTTTACATACATGCATACACACACACACACACACACACACACGCTTTAAAATGGGTGGGCAAAAGTGGGTTTACAGAAAAACAGAGTTAATTCTTACTATTGTATTATTTATCTTCTTATTAGTATTATTATTGTGGTGTGCTTGAGTGTAGCAATCATAACCTGCATGTCTTTTTCCATACTATAAACCCACTTTTGCCCGCTCCATGTGTGTGATATAGATAATTAATTAAAAACCACACACTTTAGCTGAACCCACAAGATTAAAATCTGACATTTAAGCTGTATTTAGATTCCCTTGAAGCAGTCTTCACTTACCAGAGAGCCCTCCAGCTAAACCGGCATAGTATTCAATGGTCAACCAGGAGACCTCTATGTCTCCCCTTGCTTCCAAAATGGACTTGCCGTTATTGATGACTTCTACTTTAGCAATTTCTTCACAATGTTCCTGTTTATTAGGTAGGGAAAGGAAAACAAGGTTTAGAAAAGAAACTTGGGTATAGAAACACCTGGAAAAGACCAATACACTTGTTATGGAATTTACTTTTGGAAATTATCTACGGATCTTGAAATAAAGAAGTGTAAAAATGAACAGATAGCCACTCCATGCTACAACTCCAATAGCAAACCACCTTATATAAGAATATCAAAGTGAAAGGATTAAGCGATTCCATCATCATGTCGCAAAAAGAAGTTAGCAGCCCAGGCCAGGAGCTAAGTTGTTACAGGATATCGGTTTTAAAAAATGAAATGCCCCAGAATCGGTGCCAATCAAACATTATAAGTGAACTCCTCAGCCCACCTCACCTTCTCCAGGCTTTATTAGTTTTTTTTCCTAACTTCTCAGTCATCTGACCTTACCTTGTTTTGCTGAACTGATCTTAATTGTTTCTCTTTTCTTGTAATTTTCTTTTTTGTCATCTTGTAAAGCACTTTGAGCTACATTGTTGTACGACAATGTGCTATATAAATAAATGCTGTTGTTCTTAGACTCCTCAGCTTTAGCATATACTGTATTATTCTAAGCATTCAGGTAAACCTTTGAAAACAGCCAACTGAAAGTATAAAGCCTAGCTCTCTTACACAACCTTTACACTTCTCTATCAGCCGGTAGCCTTAAAATACACCAAAACTTGCCAAAATATATTGAACTAGCCATGTGCGCCCAACTACGTTGCGCGTGTTAAAGTTGTCTGTGAAGGGCTCCCTGTTTAAACGCGGCTGCCAGTCATGAACTGGGCCCTTCTTCGCACAGCATTATGATTTTTTATAAGAGAAACAAAATTACAAAAGAAAACCCTTGGACATTGATTCGATAGGAACGGCCTACTCGGAATCACTGTCCGAATAGTAATTAGGTGGTGGTGTAGGAGCATTTCTGCTTCTGTCCATTCACAGTCCGTCTCATTTTCACTACGCTATTGTTTCCTCTCACGAGGTCTTCTCAACCTTTCTCCAATCTCGCAGGTTGCTTTGTGGCAATCCAAAGAGTAAGGCAATATACACGGAGCAATGGTTATAAAAGGGGGACACATAGGTATTCAGGCTTTTTAAAGCATAAAAAGGGATCACTTCACTGACATGTGAGCAAGCCACGGTACAACTGTGAGACGCGCAGCACTCGCCGGCTACAAAGTAACAGTAATATTTTCCAGAACGTGCCGTTACGTTGTCATTCATTTTACCCACTGTCTTTCTTTCATTCATATGTTACGTAGGCACGTACCTTTTATCTTCGGCAATCTCATTCTCTAACCAGGCCTCAGGGGCTAACCAGTGTAACACTGTCCACCAACCCTTTCGTTATTCCGGCACATTGTTAACATCCGTGAGTAACAACAATGTACTAAACTGGAAGGTGGTCTATGCATGCATGGAATTCACGGACAAACAAAGATCAAGATGTAAATGAAGATCTCTTTAGTTAATTTAAAGCACAACAATTTGTTTAGTTTGAATGTCTGTGTTTTGAGGTGTGACTGGCTTACTACAGTCTTCAGTAGTATAAGCCTGGAGGAGATTCTTAATGCAATGCCTATGTTTTTAGCTGTCTCTCTACTGCCATCTAGTGCTTTTTCTTCTAATTCATTCGTGGACAAACAAAGATCAAGATCCAAATGAAGATTATATATAGAGATACCTAAGACAGGCTCTATAACATGACATTCAGATATGAAACATAAACGTGTCTGAACACAGGACTTTGGAGGTATGATACCAGTTAACATTTATTCCTTATTTCTTCCATACCCTAATAAGCCTGGCAGCTTCCATCAATACATGTTGCCTCTCCATGCCGGACATTGCACTCCATTTCTGGAAGGCAGCCCGAGCACTCTGTATGGCCTGGTCCACTTCGCGGGCCCCAGCAGGCACAAGCTCACAAAGCAAACGACCTGAAAATAATAAATAAAATAATAAAGGTTATTTAAACAGATTTATCCATTTATCCTTGAACTTCTTCCTTTACCCTTACAGATAAGTCATTTTTTTATTATTCTTATCTTTCTTATCTGTAGTAAAAAGATAAAAAAAAAAACATGATGAGTCAGTGTATATTTAATTAGTTAAAAGGACATGTTGCACTTATATACGGCACAAAAATGGGGTCACTTCAAAGCATTTAACAGTGGTTCAACCCAACAGTTTGATTCTTTCATCATGATAAGATAGCAGGTTTAGCAAATCTTTGGATTGCACAATTAAGCCACTCACACTACCATTGCTCAATCTGTAATCCTCTTCTGCCAAGTTTTCGATATGAAGGATTTAGCCAACAGGGTTTAGCAATCACCAGTACTAGCACAGAATTGTCAATTTTATCTACTATGTATTTGCACACACTTTAAGAAACATAATATACATTATATATAACCTGGACTCTTAGTTCTGGTCATATTGTGTCTACTTTAACTTCCTATACAGGAAATTAAAAACTTAGTAGAGCCACAAGAAGGCTACATCTGACTAAATACATCCTAAAGGGATGACATGGCACAATAGTGGAAGACAGGCATATGTGTCGCAGGATATCTTTTTAAGCTGTGATCTTGTTACTAAACACTTCAGTACTGAATGTGTTCCAAATCTCTGATGGCGGATGGTTGTTGCCACATCACTCTTTGAATAAATACAGTTTGTTGCACTGCATGCAAAGCCAACTGAAAAGCAGTTTGTTTAGTGAGGTTTGCAGAATTGCATACATGTGCCAAAAAATGACTAGTGTTTGTTCTCCACGAATTTGTGTAAATGCAGAGCAGTTTTGAAACACAGTAAACAAACTGGGCAATTCAGCAAGATATCGGTCACCTGATTGGACCGTCTCAAATCAAGGACAAAAGCCTGAGGCTGAGAAATATTAAGTTTGCAAATACGTGTTTAGAATAAACATTTTTTAGAAGTTTTTAAAATTACAAACTTCACACCAGACTGCTACCCTGAAACAATGGTATGGGGAGTTCAAAATTGCTCTTTCAGCCATGTAACCAAGTGTCCTACTTTTGACCTCATGCCCAGTCTAGGTCCATGTGGAGCTTACATAGTCACCCCCAGGTTTACGTAGGTACCCCTCAAACACCCTCAAAAATGTATGTTAACTGGATATTCAAAATTTGCAGTGTGTCAGTGGGATAAATTATGGATCAGATATTTGTCAATGGCTGGTTCCTGTATTGTACCCAAGCTGCTAGAACAGGCAGAGTTACACCAACTCTACTGAATTTCCTACAAAAGCCCCACAGAATGTGTTGTATCATTTTCTAACCAGATCAAATAAATGTCAAGGGTTGCTTGACATTTCTGACAAGAGGGGTGGAATTAGATACAATACCTGTCTTGTTCACTGTAACGAAGAATGAGCTCCCTATGCATTCTTTGCATATTTTAATTGGTTTTTATTTATATATATGTATTTAATGTGTGTATATATATATATATATATATATATATATATATTTTATGTGTGTGTGGAATGATTTTATGCCACTTTTTTGTCATGCTTTAAATCGGCTTATTTTAAAACCTACATATATATGTTTGGTATCAGTCGTTTCATAATTTATTGAACTTTAATGTGATGTTATTAGATTTTTGATTCTTATTCAGTTTTTGAATTAAACTAAAGTATCAAGAAAGTCATTTGTATTTAGGTGATTTAGTTAGCTGAAGGTCGAGTTATGATGACCCAGTGCATACCACTTTAGTTTTCATGTGATTTTTCCTGTTATTTAAAGGAGTAATTTAAAAAAAAAAAAAGTTTATCATCTATAAGAATGTCAGTTAAAACAAATGGATCATTTATTAGTCTCTCATCAAGCGAGCATAATGGGCCTCAGTTTAACGGGAATACTCCAATCGGTACGAAAGTAAATATTTTATTCTTATTGCACGATTTTTAGTTCGCTAAATAATCATTTTTCTTTTCCATATTTATAGAATTTTGTGATTTTGGCTGCAAGTGGGGTGGCGACAGGGGGCTTGCACCCCCCCAGTAAAAAAATAAATAAACAAATAAAAGTTTTGCACTGCAATGATGCCCCAAAAGCAGAACACAAGTCCCTTGGGATTTTAGTCCAAGCATGCAGTCAGTGATGGGGCTTAGTGAGAAAAAGGTGTTAGACAAACTTAATAAATTTTATTTACATATAGAGCCTTTCCCAACTTCGTGCGTTGGTAAAGTGAAAAGTTCAGATCCTTATGAAATTAATTTCGGCCTTGAGTCCGGTGTTATTGTCAATGAGTTAAAGATTTGACCAGTTGGCTCAACCTTAAACATTGTCTCGCCAGTGCTATGCTCCCATACACTGATTGATCTTTAAGGGATTCGGTGTATGAAGCAAGCATTGCTGACGGATTACACACATCATTTTATAGGAATGCAATCCCTGCAGAATAGAATAATAATTTGCATGTGTTAATAGTATTAATTATGAAATAAGAGATGAATTAGGAGTTTTGCAACATAAGAAAAGCTCAACATGCTACAGTTAAAGTGGTGGCACTAGGTTGGGGGGTGTCATTGTTACGAAACCATGGATGATCA
The DNA here is from genome assembly GCF_016835505.1 of Polypterus senegalus. Taxonomy (NCBI): domain Eukaryota; kingdom Metazoa; phylum Chordata; class Cladistia; order Polypteriformes; family Polypteridae; genus Polypterus; species Polypterus senegalus. The sequence goes on along the minus strand of NC_053167.1, from coordinate 138,095,179 downwards.
AATTGAGATTTCAGACTCTGTTTTGGACCGTTACATGCCCAGTATACGGGTGAAATTGGGGATAAATTATTTCTCAAATTTGTTGTGTTACAATATTTAATTTCTGAGCTGCACAGCTTACATACACCTTTGCTTTTATTCAGTTGTTATTTACTGACGCACTGTTTGAATCCATAACAATTCCACACATCTGATTTATGTGCTGAAGGAGAAGATTTCAGTTGAGGGACGACACACCATTTCACAGTCCTACACTACTATCTGTAGCCAGACCCTTTGCATTCTATGTGAGGTAGTAAAGTGCTTTTTCCATAGAAAGCCTTAACAGGAGACATCTACTGGATCAAACACCAAAAACGAAGACAAGCAAAAATCTACATTGAGTTATTGACCAGGACAGAGAATTGATTTTGAGGCTTTTGAGAATTTATATTCAACCACTTAAACAATAAATATCCATAACTCAGGAAAAAAAAAAAAAAAAAGGTTATACCCCCAAAACAATAGACACTCAAATAAGAGGAGCTACTGCCATACCCAGAGACAACAACTTGATCTCAGTGTGGCATTTGACACAGTGGACCATGGGGTTCTGCTTGAGGATGAAGTAGACATTCAAGGCTGTGCATTGAAATGGTTTGAGTCCTACCTCAAAATGGAGATCTAAGTCTGTTAACATATATGAGAATTTCTCTAAGCCAGCTCCTCTTACGCAAGGCATCCCACAAGGTTCTATCTGCTCCCCATGAGGGCCATCTTTTACAAACATGCTGTCACACATCGTTATGCTGATAACCAGCTGTATCTCAAAATTAGTTCTTACATCACTTCATCTGTAGAAAGAAAAGCTGTTGAAATGCTTTGAGGACATTAAATATTGGATGGCACAACATTTCTTACAATTAAAGAAAAATAAAACAGAGGTCATTATTTTTGGTCCCAATACATCTACAGATTAAATCGGCATTCAGTTAGGCTCCTTGGCAGCAATGATTCATAATGACGCCAGGAAACTAGGTATCATCTTCAAGTCATCACTAAGTTTTGAAAAACAAATCTCCACGGTAGTAAAGTCTGCTTTTACCAACTGAGGCAAATTTCTAAACTAAAATCCTGTTTTTTTTTAAAAATCACAGAAGGATTAGGAAACAGTCATTTATGCCTTTATTACATTTCACCTAGATTTCAGTAATTCTTTATATGTGGGTCTGCCAAAATCTGCTCTATCATGCCTTCAGCTGGTTCAAAACGCTGCAGCAAGATTCTTAATGGGGTCAAGAAAAAAAAGGATCATGTCTCTCCCATTTTAGCCCCTCTCTTTACTGGTGATAAGTGAGGTGTCGCATTTATTTTAAAATTTTGTTGTTTGGTTTTAAGGCCTTGCATGGTCTTGCTCCAAAATGTTTTCTCAGTTGTTGCTTTGGAATGACTTGCCTTTTCACATCAGGTCTTCATCCTCCAAGTTTTTTTAAAAATCAGCTCAAGGCCTGCTTGTTTTCTTCCGTCTTTCACTATGCATAATCAATGGGATTGTGGTGGAGGTTACAATTGGTTGTCTTATTGATCTGCTTCTGCATCATTGTTTGCATTGTGTTTACTTTAATGCTTCTTTGTACAACAGTTTGGTGCAACTTCTGTTTTAAATGTGCTTTTATAAATAAAAAATTAAAATAATTACTGCTTGAGGATTTCTAGTTAGTATTAAATGTAAAGGAAAGGCAGAAAAGAGGACAGAAATATGTTGGTGCAGGTCAGATTTGCCCAACAAAGAACTACAAACAAATGGAGTAAGTTACAAAGTAAGGCGGTAGACAGCAGGACTCTGGTGAAGTTTCTCCCTTGAACTATGGACTGACATGTATGTGGTGGGTGGCCATGATTGGGTAGTAAAATTGCAGAGCTCACACAAGTGTGAATTCTCTGCCAACTGATAAGCAACCAGCTATTTACCATACAATTTATTGCCAGACTGACATGTCACAGATAGATTAACATATCCTGATTTCCATTTAACAATTGAAATCAACCTATTTGCAACCTAAATCAGAAAAATATATTTTTAATGGCGGGGCTTGTTTGATAAGCCTTCTTTTAAAATAAAAATAAAAAAAAAGTTTATTTAACACAGTGTAAATAAGCTGCTTAAATTAATTTAACAACTTAACTTGTTTCATAAGTGGTACAACAAGTCAGGTGACTAAGCGACCTTTCATACTATCCTATCAAACAAAATCACATTGTCACACTGTCTGTACCCCCCAAGAATTTCTCTCCCAGGTTTACTAAACCTTTTAATAAGCATTTCCACTGGCAGCGGTATATCCTAGGAATCTATTCCTGTTTTGAATGACAACTGTTTTAGGTTCGAGCCACAAAGGCTCCTAGCTACGGGTTTGCATGTTTATCCGGTGTCTACTTAAGGTGCTCCAGCTTCTTTCCATAGTTCAAAGATATTCAGGCTAGGAGGATTGGCAACGCTAAACTGACCTATGTGTGTTCACCCTGCCATAAACTGGCACCATTTTCAGGGACTTTCGTGCCTTGCACTCTATGTGTGCTGGAACAGATTCCAACTGTCCCCATGACACTGCTTGGATAGCTAGGTTTTAACAATACACTTATTTCCCACTTTTTTTTATTCATCTGTAATATTTGCCTGAAAGGAAACAAATGGCATTTACTTTTTTCTTATATACCAAGTTTTGTCACAGTACGACTCCACAGTTATAATAATAATACATATAATAATAATCCTTGTTGTGGGATCCCGTACAATATAGTTTTTTTTTTTTTTTAATTTGGGTACTCAGATTAAAAATAAAATTAAGAACTACTGCTATAGAGTCTCTCAAAACTGGGCTTGAAGTTATTTTTGAGCAATTAGGTGGATAAGACTGGCCAGCTATGTTCTGCTGAAAGGCTTGTTGTCATCAAAATACGTCTAATGTTCTGCACAGCACAATACTCGTGCACTTGGCAGGCGAATGCATTAAAAAAACTAACCATCCGCAAAAGACCACGATGAAGATTTTGTAACATGAGTAACTACCTTAAGCGTAGTGTAATGCAACCAACGAAAACAGTTTTAAGATATTTTTTTTTTTTACCTGTTGCGGGCTCATACACTGGCTCCGCAGCCTTCTTGTCCTGTTCCGGAATCTTCACCCGGGACCCACACCAGTAGTTGAGGGCCTCCCTGGGAGCCAGCTGAAGGCTCCCCGTGGATGCCCCCTTGATTGTAGCAGCGGGCAGCAAGCGAGTCCGAATGAGCTCGCATCCATCCGTGGGCGAGGAGCAGCTGCTGTGATGCATCTTCTTGAGAAGGGTGAATGTGCGTCGCAAACAGAATCTAGAATTACACAAATACAGATAAAACGCTAGATGTGAGGAGAAAGGATAGAATAACAATGTCAAGCGTCTGCCCGGAGTTCAAAGCCAGCCGCTCCGCTCAAGCGCATTCTCATATAAGAAGGAATAGGAGACACCCCTTAATCGGCGCGAAGGAAGCCTTGGAGAAACGCGTGCGCAGTACGCCTCAACAAAACGGCACGTGACATTCCCGCCCCCAAACTGAGCCTCAGTTATTAAAAAGCTGCTGACTGGCAGTCTAAACCTATACTACAGTGAGTGCTCAGGACATTGTTACTGTAGAAGTTGGAATTTTAACTGCACGAGAAACATTCCATTTCTTATAAACTGCGTAGACGTGTACACACTGCAATTGACAACATATCTGCTACACGAGTTATTTTTGTATATGAATGATCGTTCATTCTTGCGGAACAGCAATGAACTCGATCTGCACGCACTCAGACGTTGGTGGCGGCGGTAGATCGCTTCAAGGGCGAGACATTGGAAGTTCAAGTTTACTATCATGTGTACGTAGTACAACGAAACTCTTACTTGAATGTGTGTACTTGCAAAAAAAAAACACCCTTTAAAATTTCATATTATCGTAAGCGCGCACGTAAAGGCTCACCATTAGCCTTAGTGAAATAATACGTTGTTAGTCGACGCGCTTCCATTTGCGGCGAACCCACACGATCACCGAGCTTCTCCTGCATTCCTGTCTCCGCGCTCTCCCGACTCCAGATCCCGTCTCCTTATTCAAATGCGCACCCCTAAAACACACTCGCTCGCTAAAACGCCTCACAATCGTTTCGTACCTAAAAAGCATTGTAACTTGCAGCGCGTTCCAAGAAGAAGTGCGAAGGTTGGAGATCACAAAGTCCGCATGGAATGCCTGCCTGCCACTCACTGGCTGCCAATCACGCTATTCATGTTATTCCCAGCCCCTTTATATCAACCTGCTTTTTTAAATTCATCTTTCATACCGATCCATCTTACCTTTTACTGCAGCCACTGGTGCAATATTTTTTGTGTCTGTTGTTTCTTATATAACTGCCGTCGTAAGTTTTTTTTTTTAAACTCCACCCAAAGTTGGCTGCTGAGGTTAGGGGCCGCTTTTAAAATGTACTTCATAAAACGAACCGAAGTTGATCGCAAACACGTACTTATTTAAAAGAAAAAAAAGGACATCATACATAAGTAATTTTTGTACACTATTAAAAGAAAAACCAATTTAAAAAAGTGACATTTTGTGCATCGGTTTTCTTTGTAAACGCAAGTAAATTTTGAAACGTATTTATCGAAGGTCCCTAAGAACAAATCGGGGGCCCATTAGGTCAAGGTCTGCCAGTGGCTAAATTACTGATGGGCCTCATTTCAAAGATAAACCTGTTTTGTTCCGTGCATTTTTAAAATGGTTGCCCAACAAGTCACCTATGGTCCTCATTTAAAGGCGGCAGTCAACAGACTCTTTAAAGAACTGCATGATCCTGTGCCTGGCAGGGCTCTGCATCTGTTCATGCTCCACCATCTGTTTTTCTATCTCATAGCCAAATTCACTTTTTTATTGTTACTTGGGGCTTGTTACATGGTTTGCACTAGTAGTATTTAGTTAAGGGATTTTTTTTTCAATTTAATATACAGTGGATTCATAAAGTATTCAGACCTCTTCACTTTCTGTGCACTTTGTTGTGTTGTACATTTAATTTTAAATGGATACATCTGCCAATAATTTGCCCATCAAGCTACACTCAATAAACCATAATAACAAAGTGAAAGCATTCTTTCAGAAATGGTTGTAGAATTATTAAAAGTTGAAAACTGAAATCACTCATTCATAGAACTATTCAGACCCTTAATTCAGTACTTTGTAGACGCTCCTTTGAATACTCTTGGTAAGTCTCTACAAGCTTTGTACACTTGGAATTGGGCAGTTAACATAAAAACATAAGACATTTGACCAATGAGAGGAAACCATTCAGTCCACTTGTCGCTTGTTTGTTTAGCTCGCAGGTGTCAAACTCCAGGCCTGGAGGGCCGCAGTGGGTGCAGGTTTTCTTTCTAACTCTTTTCCTAATCAGTGCCCAGTTTTCACTGCTAATTAACTTCTTTTCCTTCTATTTTAATAGCCCTGTTTTTAAGGATTAAGTCTTCTGAATTGATTCTTTTCTTCATTAAATGACAGCCAAACAGAAATGTGACATGAAACAAGCCAACAGATGACCAGCTAAATTGGGGCTTCAAACTCCAACCAGTTCCTTAACGAGAAGCCGATTCCTGTTGTTAATTAAACCCGTTATTCAATTCCATGGCTTGTGGCTGCTCTCGTTTTGCCACAGGAGACATTTCCAAAACTGTTGATATTCTGCTTTTTTCTAAGAACTCCTAAAATGTTTTGGTAACCTGAGGGATCAACCTTACTGAGACCTTCATCTTTATTTTCAGATTTTGTTCGATGAGTACAGGTGAGCTGGTCATGTCCTGCTTGTTTTATGTCTCATTACTGTCCGGCTGCTAATTAAGGAAAAAACAACTAAGGTTAAGCTAATTAAAGCTAAGGCTAAAGAAGTTAATTAGCATCAAAAACTGGTCACTAATTAAGAAGATGGTTAGAATGAAAACCTGCAGCCACTGCGGCCCTCCAGGACTGGAGTTTGACACCCCTGGTTTAGCTCAGTGCTTCACAAACTCGATCCTGGGGACACACTGTGGCTGAAGGTTTTTGTTCCAACCACATTCACAATTGGTGATAATAATCAATAACAACTGATCTCATTTAATTAGCTGGCCTTTTTTTTACTCTTCTCATTATTCTGCATTCAGAAAAACACAACAGTATGGTTTTTACATTTACAAGACATGTAGACTGCTTTTTGCAGATGATGTTGTCCTGTTTGCTTCATCAGGCCGTGATCTTCAGCTCTCTCGGAATCGGTTCACAGCTGAGTGTGAAGCGGCTGGGATGGGAATCAGCACCTCCAAATCCAAGACCATGGTCCTCAGCCGGAAAAGGGTGGAGTGCCCTCTCAGGGTTGGGAGCGAGATCCTGTCCCAAGTGGAGGAGTTTAAGTATCTTGGGGTCTTGTTCACGAGTGATGGAAGAATGGAGCGTGAGATCGACAGGCGGATCGGTGCGGCGTCCACGGTGTTGCGGGCTCTGCATCGGTCTGTCATGATGAAAAAGGAGCTGAGCCGTAAGGCAAAGCTCTTAATTTACCAGTCGATCTACGTTCCTACCCTCACCTATGGTCCTGAGCTATGGGTAGTGACCGAAAGAATGAGATTGTGAATACAAGCGGCTGAAATGAGTTTCCTCCGCAGGGTGTCTGGGCTTTCCCTTAAAGATAAGGTGAGAAGCTGAGTCATCCGGGAGGAGCTCAGAGTAGAGCCGCTGCTCCTCCGCATCGAGAGGAGTCCGATGAGGTGGCTCGTGCATCTGATCAGGGTGCCTCCTGGACGCCTCCCTGGTGAGGTGTTCTGGACACATCCAACCGGGAGGATGCCCCCAAGGAAGACCCAGGACATGCTGGAGAGACTATGTCTCCCAGCTGGCCTGGGAACGCCTTGGAATTCTCCCGGAAGAGCTAGAAGAAGTGGCTGGGGAGAGGGAAGTCCAGGCCTCTCTGCTCAAGCTGCTGCCCCCGCGACCCGACCTCAAATAAGCGGAAGAGGATGGATGGATGGATGAAGACATTTAGAAATATTTCTATTTTTTTCTAAAGCTATAAATGCTTATCTCTCTTTTGTTGTTTTCCTATTATTTTCCCATTTTCCTGTGCAGTTTGCTCCCTTCTTTTAACCCTAATAGTGACAATTAACAACCAACATAGCAAACACCCAGGATGATGAAAGCTGCAACGACTTAGTGTCAGGCTCACTAATTAGTGAATAATCAATTGAATAACCATAACACCTGGAAAAGCAGAATGAAAATTAGGTTGAAAATACTATTAAATGACTTAAAGAAAAAAAAAATTACATATTACCCATATAACTATAACTTCCTCATATAACTGCTTATAATATTTTAATAAAAATCTAGCAAACTTAGTTTGTAATTTCTATATTGACTCCAAAACACAGAAACTGGGAAATAAGGACTCACTTAATTAGGGTAAGAGTCCAATGAAAAACGGAAGTTGGTTGGAACAAAAACCTGCAGCCACAGAGGGGTCCTCAGGACCGAGTTTGGGAACCACTGTCCCAATATCTCATCCAGATACTTCTTAAAGGTTGTCAAGTTTTTTGCTTGATCTCCATGACTCAGTACTTTGTTCCAGATTCCCAAAACTCTTTGTGTGAAGAAGTGCTTTTTGGCTTCAGTCCTACATGGACTTCTTTTTAATTTCTACTGGTTTCCTCAAGTACATGATTCATGTTTAAGTTCAAAGAATTCTGCTGGATCTTCTTTATGTCTTTGAGGATTTCAAAGACCAAGATTGGGTCATTAGGCAGTCTACTCTGCTGAGACTTCACAGATTTAACTCTCTGAGGCTGTCACAGTTTGCCATGTACTTAAACCCTTGGATGCACCCGACTGCTCTCCCTTGTATGACTTCAAGTGCTGCTATGCCTTTCTTGTAGTGTGTAGACCAGAACTACACAAAATAGTTCAGATGTGGTCTCACTAGTGTGTTATATAGGATGAGCATAATGTCCCTTAATTCATATTTGACAGTTTTTTTAATATAACCTAACATTTTATTTGCCCTTTTAATCGCTTCTGAACATTGCTTAGTTGATGAAAATGTCGTGTCAGCATAAACCCTGAAATGCTTTTCAAAGGTTGCCTTATGTTGGTATTTATAACTGACATTCCTTTTGCCCACATGTAGCACTTTGCACTTTTCTACTTTGGCGGACGGCCGGGGTCATTGCCTGGCTGAGATGTCTTCACGCTGGGAGGACCAGAGGAGCAAGTGAGCATTACCTCCCCTGGAGCACTAGATGGCAACCTCCCTGGGTTGTTGTGGTGCCTAGGATTCCATGGGAGTTGGAGTTTAGTGCAGCCCTGTTGGGATCTGTGGGCACTGCCAGGGGGTGCTGTAGCTGCTGCTGGGCCCTGGAGAGCAGCTCTTTCACAACACCTGGAAATGCTGCCGGAAATAGGCCATCAAGCACCTGGAGCACTTCCGGTGCTGGAGCCAGCAGCCACCACCATTTGCCGAGAAAAAGTGGAGGAGAAAAGAATAGAGAAAAGGAGTACTGCATTGTGCTTGTGCTTTGGGACTGTGTTGTGCCTGTGGGAAACGGGGAAGGCATTTCCCACAAGAGGAGGAAAAATGGTATGCCCGCTGCTGGAGTCCGACCACCTTAAATTCCATTTTCCGAGTGTTCACTCAGTTCTGAAGCTTGCCCAGGTCTTTCTGAAATGTTTTTGCTGTCTCCTCAGTGTCTTCCATTCCTCCAATTTCAGTGTCATGTGAAAATGTCACAAGTTTATTAACTACACCAGAATCAACATCATTGTTATAAATCAGAAAAAGTAAGGAGCTGAGGAGAGACCCCGAGGGACTCTCCTGATGGCCTCATTCTTCTCTTATCTGTACTCTTTAAGCGCTTTTCCACTGCATAGTACGGCACGACACGGTTCAGTTCAGCTCACTTTTGGGGGGGTTTCCACTGGGAACAGTACCTGGTACCTGGTCCTTTTTTTAGTACCACCTCAGCCGAGGTTCCAAGCGCGCCGAACCGTTACCAAAATGTGACGTGTTAACTCTACTGGTCACTGATTGGCCGGAGAAAATCGTCATTACTGCGTCACTGAACTTGCGACACGAGACACAACAGACCCGCTAGATTTTTAGCACAGCCAGCGAAGGTTCGGACGCACCATTTTGTTTTAACCAAAAATGGCTGTTTCGTGGTTTATTGAGGAAGTACAGATGTTCCTCTCGTTGGTAGCCGAGGAGCGGATCCAGCGAGAGCTGGATGGGGGGACGCGGAATGAAAAAGTTTTTCAGGAGGTCGCTAAGCTCTTGGGCGCACATGGCTACCATCGGACTTACAAACAGTGTAGGGACAAGTTAAAAAAAATGAAGAGCGAGCAGTAGAGGCGCGCAACTATAACGACACGTGAATAATCCGCCCACTCTAAAGCGGTACTAAACTGCAGTCGAAACGCAAACCGAGCCGAACTGAGCCGAACCAAGGTGAGCTGTACTGAACCGTGCTGTGCCGTACTATGCAGTGGAAAAGCACCATTTGACTCCTTCCTGTGACAAAAATCCATCCATCCATCCATTTTCTAACCCGCTGAATCCGAATACAGGGTCACGGGGGTCTGCTGGAGCCAATCCCAGCCAACACAGGGCACAAGGCAGGAACCAATCCTGGGCAGGGTGCCAACCCACCGCAGCTGTGACAAAAATACCCTGGATAAATAAGTCATCAATGAACCAGGCAGGAGGAAGCTTGTCCTGATGCATTTATTTCTCTTTTTATGAAAATGGACCCCGCACAGCAAGCAGTGCAAGAGAAAGTCACAGAGCAAAGATACACACACTTATTTATACTCAACTTGTTTACATAGTCTTCTCCTTCCAGAACCTTCATAACACATTTGACATTTACATCGATTTATTCAATGGTGACATTCATAGAAATTTCGGGAACCCAAACATTTCTGCTTATTTTCTGATTGGTTTAAAGTCATTCCATTCCATATACAGATATTTCTGTGAAGGTGCAGACTGTCAGCTAGAATCTTCTATGCACTTACACATTTCATAACTTGAACATTCCAAGACTTTCTTTCATGACCTTCTCTGTCATACAACCACAGTTTGCACATACACTCACCAGCCACTTTATTAGGTACGCCTTGCTAGTACCCGGTTGGACCCCCTTTTTCCTTCAGAACTTCCATAATTTTTCAGGTCACAGATTCAACAAGGTGCAGGAAACATTCCTCAGGAATTTTGCTCCATATTGACATGATGCCATCATGCAGTTGCTGCAGATTTGACAACTGCACATCCATGATGCCAATCTACGATTCCACCACATCCCAAAGGTGCTCTATTGGATTGAGATCTGGTGACTATGGAGGCCATTTGAGTCCAGAGAACTCCTTGTCATGTTCAAGAAACCAGTTTGAGATGATCTGAGCTTTGTGACATGGCATGTCATCCTGCTGGAAGTAGCCATCAGAAGATGGGGACACTGCGGTCATAAAGGGATGGACATGGTCAGCACAAATACTCAGGTAGGCTGTGGCATTTAAATGATACTTAATTGGTACTTCTTCTTCCTTCTTTCGGCTGCTCCCATTAGGGGTCGCCACAGTGGATTATCTACTTACATATCTTTCTGTCCTCTCCATCTTGCTCTGTTACACCCATCACCTGCAAGTCCTCTCTCACCATATCCATAAAGCTTTTCTTAGGTCTTCCTCTTTTCCTCTTACCTGACAGGTCTATCCTTAGCACCCTTCTCCCAAGATACCCAGCATCTCTCCTCTGCACATGTCCAAACCAACACAATCTCGCCTCTCTGACTTTGTCTCCAAACTGTCCAACCTGAGCTGACCCTCTAATGTCCTCATTTCTAATCCTGTCCATCCTCGTCACACCCAATGCAAATCTTAGCATCTTTAACGCAATGTCCCCGACATCTCCATTTATTACTCTGTTTTTATTGCTTGTGAAGATGAGATCTGGACAGCAGTTCCCACATGTTGGACTTAAAACAAACTGGGTGAGGAAACGGTCATTTGCAATTAGCCCCGTCAGTTTCCTCTTTTGTATTTCCACTAGGAGCTTCTCAATCAATGTTTGCAAAGTTAAAGTCGCCTGTGATCGCTATGTGCTCTTTATTGCACATGTACATTACAAATTTGGCAACCTAAAGTTACCTCTAATAGCCACATTTCTGACTTTCTTCATTCTTAGCTTAATCTACTGTGATTCTAACGAGTTCTCTTCTTCCATTTTAAATTTCTGGGCCTTAATATCATCTTTCACATATAGTGTCACACTTCCTCCTTTCCTTCCTTGTCTGTCACTCCTGAAGCATGCCTAACCACTAATATTATATTCCTGTCCATCACTCTCCTTTAGCCATGACTGAGTAATCCCCATAATATCCAATTCTTCCTGGCAGATCCAGTCAAACTCTATTAGATTGAATGGGAATTGTCTCTAAACTGCCATCTTCATGTACCTCCTCAGATATACGGTTTAAGTCTGGGCCACTCAAGGACAGTCCGAGAATTGTCCTGAAGCCACTCCTGTCTTCTCTACACTGTATTCTGTTGGTCATTGTCCTGCTGAAAGGTGAAATGCCACCCCAGTCTGAGTTGCTGTGCACCCTCAACAGACATATTGCTTGGTGTTCTGCCCAAAGAATTACATTTTTATTCTCATCAGATGAAAGAATGTTTATCCTCATACTTTTAAAGTCCAAGTGGGCTGCCATATATCATTAAATCCTGGGTGCCTTCTGTCTTACTACTCTACCATAAACACCTGATTGATATGAATGCTGTTAACATGGCTATCCTTCCAACATGCTCTTCCATTTGGCAGAGGACTTCTGATGGTCTGTTACAGTGGCCACTGGGTTCCTAGTTGCCTCCCTGACCAATGCTCGTTTTGCCTGGTTACTCAGTATGACCAGGCGCCCAACTTTTGGAAGAGTCCTGGTGGTTCCAAACTTCTCCATTTCACAATAATAGAGGCCACTGTGCCCTTGGGAACACTCAAACCTTTAGAAATGGTTTTATCTCCTCCCCCTTGTCTTTGCCTCACCACGATTTCATCACAGCTGTCTACAGAGAATTCCTTGGACTTCCTAGCTTGGTTTATGTCCTGACATGCAGGTCTTTTTGGACCTGGAGAAAGCATTTGACAGGGTGCCTCGAGAGGAGCTGTGGTACTGTATGAGGAAGTCGGGAGCAGCAGAGAAGTACGTAAGAGTTGTACAGGATATGTACGAGAGAAGTGTGACTGTGGTGAGGTCTGTGGTAGAAGTGACGGAGGTGGGATTACATCAGGGATCGGCTCTGAGCCCTTTCTTATTAGCAATGGTCATGGACAGGTTGACAGACGAGATTAAACAGGAGTCCCCGTTTACTGTGGTGTTTGCTGATGACATTGTGATCTGTAGCGAGAATAGGGAGCAGGTTGAGGAGACCCTGGAGAGGTGGAGATATGAGGGGAGAGGAATGAAGGTCAGTAGGAACAGAATAACTGTGTGTGAATGAGAGGGAGGTCAATGGAATGGTGAGGATGCAAGGAGTAGAGTTGGCGAAGGTGGAGGAGTTTAAATACTTGGGATCAGCAGTACAGAGTAACAGGGATTGTGGAAGAGAGGTGCAAAGGAGAGTGCAGGAGTAATTTGTGACAATTTGTGGTTATCGGTAAGAGTGAAAGAGAAGGTTTACAGGATGGAGTTAGACCAGCTATATTACATGGGTTGGAGACGGTGGCACTGACCAGAAAGCAGGAGAGAGAGCTGGAGGTGGCAGAGCTAAAGATGTTAAGATTTGCATTGGGTGTAACGAGGATGGACAGGATTAGAAATGAGGACATTAGAGGGTCAGCTCAGGTTGGACGGGTGGGAGACAAAGTCAGAGAGGTGAGATTGCATTGGTTTGGACATGTGCAGAAGAGAGATGCTGAGTATACTGGGAGAAGGGTGTTAAGGATAGAACTGCCCGGGAAGAAGAGAAGAGGAAGACCTAAGATGAGGTTTATGGATGTGGTGAGAGAGGACATGTAGGTGGTGTGTGTGACAGAGCAAGATGGGGAGGACAGGAAGATATTGAACAAGATGATCCACTGTGGCAAACCTGTAACAGGAGCAGCCGAAAGAAGAAGTGGGACTTTCTATACACAGGAAAACACGTGTACCATTCTAAATGATGTCAAGTCAGTTCAATTGGCAACAGGTGGACACCAATCAAGTTCTAGAAACATCTCAAGGAGAATTAAAGCAAACAGGAGGCACCTTAGCACAATCTAGTGTGCCAGAGCAAATGTTCTGAACTTTTAAGAATGAGAGATTTCAGTTTTTGATTTTTAGTAAATTTGCAACCTTTTCTGTAAAAATGTTCTCACTTTGTACTTATCGGTTATTGATTGCAGATTAATGGAAAAAATGTCAAATCTATTCATTTAAAAGTAAATCCACAACACAATAAAGTGCACAGAAAGTGAAGGGGTCTGAGTATTTTCTGAATCCACAGTATGTTCATGTGACAAAAATCCAGCCAAAGACATAACCTTAATCTATGTGGCATTTGTACTTTAAGGCTTTTTAAAAAGAAAGTCTTTAAGAATGTTTTTAGATTTGATTTAGGTGTTGTAATGTGGATTTTTTACACAATATGCATAAGGTCTTTCAGTTCTTTACAACTTTTTTCTCCCTGAGGCAGGTTTGTTGGAGATGGTCAATAGATGAATTGATTTAGTAGATTAGGGTTATGCAATTGACAGACTGATAAAAATTACTGATAGTGCCAAGAAGACTACATACTTTGTGAAAATCAACTTGCCTCCAGGGTCTTCTTTTGAACCAAAGACAGGCTGCAATGTTTTGTAAGTATCATTATGAGCATGTTTTGTACACACTTTAATTACTAAAAAGTATGTTTTACCTTGGGGGTGGTGACAGATGACCAGCTATCCTTCAGGGAAAACATTACAATGGTTTCTTGGTCTTACAGATTCATTACACCAATGTTTCTCAACCTTTTTCCATGTGTGCCCCATATTTTCATATTAGTTTTTGTGGCGCCTCCCTAAAGTTTTTAGGCACATTTTCAGATTTTTGATTATATTGAGATTCACCCAACAACACTACATTTTAACTTGGGAATGCACTTTTGGCACAAATGCTCAAGTCTGGATCAGACTGGGGCATCGCTAATATTTTTTTATCATCAAAATATACAGTCACACATGTGACACATTTAAAATTAAAATCCATGTGATAAAATATATGTAAAATTCAAACATTTCTTCGGTTTCATTAAATTTCATGACATTTTTTAGTAATTTTAATAATTCCACAATTTAAATTATTTAATTCTATAATAATAAAAATTAAATTACAGTACAAATATTATAAATAGTCATAAGAATGCTATCACTTCTTATTTCTAAAAACAATAACTGACATATTAACGATTATAGAAGTTACGTCTAACGGTATGAGTTGTAACTTGAATTCTGAAGTTTGCTTACGGGCAGACAGGCCTCAGTCTGGAAATGACAAGTGACGCCACTAATCGTAGCAGCCCCTGATTTAATTAGATTGACACGCAGAGAGTCGCAGACCGGTGCCTTTGTCTTTATTCACGTCTCAAACTTTACATTCTTTATTAACGTTGTTATACTGTCACAAGCACCGTGAAAACTATAAACAAAAAATGTAAACATAAATTGTTTAACATTTTACAGATAAACAGAATAAATGAATAAATGAAACAACACATAATCAATTGTGTTCCTCGCTCCATTTGCCAAGGGTGCAACAATTTTAACTCTTTGAGGGCTGAATATTTTCTGAAAAGCACACAAAACAATGGTTTCACACATAAGTCAATGTAAAACATCTGTTGCTATGTGCTGTGGCTGCTGTTGGTGCATGTTTGGCATCTCTGGTGGCAGTGACTTCGTGGGGGCACCTTGATGGTCAGCAGGAATGCATGGTGGGCCAGCTCCCTGGCTGTCTTCACACAGCAAGTGCGTGGCGGTTGCAGTGTGACAAAATATGGTTTGTACCTCTTCTCATCATAAGTGATGGTCCTCCTAGGCAAACACTGCTGCAGGCACATCAGCTACACGAAAGTGTTCAGCACCATGATCAGCTGGGGACCAATCAGATGATGCTGGTACCTCACTTTCATTTTTGATATCCATCTCCAGATCACTTGCTTCAAACTCAGTGTCCGACGAGTCAGAGTCCTATTCAACGAATTTACGTAAAATGTCCATGGAGTATTTTGCTTTGCACATTCACTTTAGTCTCTCGCCAGATGTCGGTGCCATTTTAGAGGTTGTTTGCTCTCCGCTACTCAAGAACGCTTAGTGAATCGAGGTTAAATCAACAAAGCCATGTAACTTTCCTTCTAGCAAAGAGAGTTGAACTAAAATGTAAGCATTTTGTTGCAGTTAACAGCTGGTTACCATCCTCTACTCCTGAATTTTGACAAAAGTTGACATCAGACATGAAAGAGTTAAAGATTACATTTTTAGAGAACAGCATTTGCCTTCCGTTATTTCCTCACAGTTTCTCCACACTTCAGGAATTCTACGTCATTACATCCCCCACGTGCAGAATGATATTGCGGTCATTTACACGAATACCACAGAGCCAATAGTCAACATACTCTGTGTGATGTTTCTACCATAAACAGTTGCAAAAAATTAGATTGTTTCAATAAATAGCTTCTACTTCGATTTCCACAGGTTAGGAAACGCCGCATTAGACCACTGGAACAATCTAGAACAGGTCATTCAGCCCAACTAAGCTCGCCAGACCTATCTACTTAATTCTTCTAAAATAACATCAAGTTGAGTTTTGAAAGTCGCTGAAGTCCTGCTGTTTACCAAACTACTCGGTCACTCATTCCAAGTGTCTGTGGTTCTCTGTGTAAAGAATAACTTCCTAATATTTATGCAAAATTTACCCTTAGCAAATCTTCAGCTGTGCGCCCATTTTCTTGATCTTCTTCTTCTCCCTCTTTCTGCTGCTCCTGTTAGGGGTCACCACAGTGGATCATCTTGTTCCATATCTTCTTGCCCTCCCCATCTTGCTGTGTTACACTCATCACCTGCATGTCCTCTCTCACCACATCCATAAACCTTCTCTTAGGCCTTCCTCTTTTCCTCTTCCCTGGCAGCTCTATCCTTAACATCCTTTTCCCAATATACCCAGCATCTGTTCTCTGCACATGTCCAAACAAACACAATCTCTGACTTTGTCTCCAAAACATCCAACTTGAGCTGACCCTCTAATGTCCTCATTTCTAATCCTATCCATCCTCGTCTCACCCAATGCAAATATTAGCATCTTTAACTCTACCACCTCTAGCTCTGTCTCCTGTTTTTTTGGTCAGCGCCACTGTCTCCAACCCATGTAACATTCTGAATTTTTGATGTTATTTTGTAGTCTTAACCGAAAGTGAGACAGCTTTGGCCTTAATTTCCAATTTTCCCAGGGGTTATTGCCATGCAGTCTATTGTTATGTTGGTAATTTTAATTATAAGGATTCAAAGGATAGATTAGAGATAGCTAGCTCTCTTTCTCTCCCATGCTTGTCCCCCCACTCCCACATTTTGCCTCCCCACATGAGGCTGGACCCCACTTCACAAAGTCCCAGTCCTCTGACATACCTAGAGACACAGCACGTCCAAAACAAAACAAGCCCACCAGCAGCGGTGTATGAGGATTAAAATTGAGATATCTATTGTTGATACAGTCTAAATACTATAAGCATAAAATATAATCTTTAACAGTCTTGAAATATTAAGACTGTAAACCCAGGGAATGGTGTTAAAAAGTGGCCCTGGATAAGCATAGTAAACCCTAATACAATAATAACTACAACAATAAATCAAGGGAATGATGTTTAACAGTCTCCTTTAGAAAAGTAAAAAAAGAAAAAAAAATTACTAATTAATTTTTTTCCACACATACATACAAAAACATGTATAATTGTAATTAAAACATAAACAGATGCGCATATTGAGCTCGAGTAAATTCTGTGTATTTCTACCTACCACTCCTTTTCCGAGATGTTGAGTGAGAGATCCTTTACCCACTGTTCTCTTGGATCTTTGAAAGGGAAGGACTGTAAAATGGTTTTATATATTGCAGAAATGCTGTCTGAGTCCTCGAAACTGAGCAATATTTTTTCCAGCATAGAGGAGGGTGCAAGATGAGGAAAATCGGGCAGGTTCCGTTTAAAAAAGTTTATAATTTGAAGGTAGTGAAACAAATGTGTTGCTGGAAAGTTAAATTTAGAATGTAATTGTTCGTAGGATTCAAAGACGTTGTCTATGTACAGATCTCTAAGTGATTTAATCCCAAATGTTTTCCAGACATTAAAAACTGTATATGTTTGCGAGGGTGGAAAAAGGTGGTTCTTGGTTCTTGTGCAGAGGTGCAGCTTCTCTATCTTAAAATACTTCCTACATTGGTTCCATATTCTGAGTCAGTGAAGCACAATTGGGTTGTTAGTATATTGGCGATAACTTGCATTTATTGGGGCACAAAGCAAGGAATATAAAGAAGTACTGCAGGATTTTATTTCTATTATGGACCAAGCTTGTGTATGTTCATCTATTTGTGTCCATGTCCAGGTTTTTATAGTTTGTATGTTTGCTGCCCAGTAATAAAACTGAAAGTTAGGTAGAGCCATGCCACCTTCTGTCTTAGGTCTTTGTAGGGTCGCACTTTGGATACGTGGATGTTTTGAATTCCAAATAAATGAGATAAAAATGATTTATTGACGTATATTGGAATGTTTTGAAATAAAAAGAGAAGCTTAGGAAGGATATTCATCTTAACAATGTTAATTCTTCCAGCTGAAGTGAGATGAAGGGTTGACCATCTATGCAAGTCTTGCCTATTTTTTTCCATACAGATGGCGAAATTTTGTTGATAAAGAGCTTTATGTTTACTTGTGATGTTTACCTCGAGGTATTTAAACTGATTTGTGATGATAAAAAGGAAGGTCTCAAATCTAATATTGTGTGCTTCAGAATTCAATGGAAGAGTAAACTTTAATTCAAATTGATTCGGAGAGCAGAAATCTTTTGAAATTCTGTTAGTGCTTTTAGGACTGCAGGCACAGTATTTTGTGGGTCTGATATATACAGTACCATATCATTTGCATCTAGGGAAACTTTTTGTTCCTGTCCTTCTCTCATAATCCCCTTTATCTCATAAGCATTTCAACAGTGAACTGCCAGTGGCTCAATGGCGATTGCAAAAAGTAGTGGTGACAAGGGGCATCCTTGTCTGGTACCACGTTCTAGTTTAAAGTATTCTGAATTAATGGTGTTAATACAAACTGGAGCTTCTGGACTGGTATACAGTAGTTTGATCCATGCACACATGTTTGGGCCAAACCCAAATTTCTCCAATGTAGTGAAAAGGTAGTTCCATTCAATCATGACAAATGCTTTTTCTGCATTCAAGGATAATAATATCTCTGGGATGTTTGACTTTGCAGGTGAATATATTACATTAAACAGACGTTGAAGATTGGAAGCTAAGTGTCTGCCATTAATAAATCCAGTTTGATCTTGTGATGTTACCGAAGACAGCACTTTCTCCATCCTTCTAGCTTTGGAGAGTATCTTAACATCATTATTCAGAAGTGAAATTGGTCTGTTAGATGCAAATCGCAATACGTCCTTATTTTGTTTAGGAAAGACGGTGATTAATGCTTGGCGAAAAGTTTGAGGTAGAATTTTATTGTCTCTACCTTCTGTAAATGTTGCTAATAAAAGGGGAGCTAGCAGAGTGGAGAACTTCTTATAAAATTTGGCAGGTTAGCCATCAGGGCCTGCTGCTTTCCCACTCTGAAGTGACTTTATAGCATCTAGTAATTCTGATAATGCCAGAGGTTTATCCAATTCCTCTGCACTAAGAGTATCTATTTGTGGTGTCTCTAATGCATCCAGAAATACATTAGATTGTGTGCTGTCTTCTTTAAACTCAGTAGAATATAAGGATTTATAGTAGTCTCTAAATGTGTGCATTATATTTTAATGGTCAATGATTTTATCTCCGTTCGTGTTGGTGATTGCTGGGATTGCATTGTCAACTTCTTGCTTGAGGATTTGTTGACCTAAGAGCTTATTAGCTTTCTCTCCATGTTCATAGTAATGATATCTTGATTTAAAAATGAGTTGTTCAGTTTCTTTAGTTGTTAAGAGTTGAGTTCTGAATGCAGAGCCTGCCTTTTCCCACGAAGAACCTCCCTTGGACACTTGGCATGTTCTTGGTCTATTCTAGTAATTTTGTTGATTAGCTCTGAAACCTTCTTGGTTTCCAATTTATTTCTGTGGGAAAGATATGAGATAATCTGTCCTCTTCAGAAGACCTTCAGGGTTTCCCTGAAGTTGCAAGATTTACAAGATTTAATCGTAGGCAAGAAATAGTTATCTACAAAGAAATAGTCATTTCTTGAGTAGAGTGAGTAGAAGGAATATTCTTTTGAGTTTGGGTTTAGAAATCTCCAGGGGTCTAATAAGTTGTGGTCAGTTACAAACTGTGCAATTGTCTTTGCAGTGTTAGATGTCACCACCCCTGTGACAGGAGATCTATCTAGGTCTGGATTTAAAACACAATTAAAGTCCCCAGCCATTATAATTGTATGAATGTTCACATTGGGAATGGATGCAAATACATTTTGGATGAAGTCCCTATCATCCACATTGGGAGCATAAAGAATTCCCACAGCTCTAGTTTTCTTTGTAAAGCTGGAATGGAACATTTGGCCAGTCCAGTCTTTTTCCAGCCGGAACTGTTTCTTGCTTAATAAGTGGGTCACTTGTAAAAATACTATTTTAGCGTTTAGACCTGTTAGGTAAGACAATACTTTCTAGGCCCCTGAATCAGCCTAGTCGCTCTTCTCTGGACCTTTTCTGCTGTCTTTTTTTTCTAGCCTGGAGACCAAAAATGCACACAATACTCCAGATGAGGAGTACTCCAGTGCATCATAAAGCTTGAGCATAACCTCCACACACCAGGGCACTATATAACCTAACATTCTGTTAGCCTTCTAAATTGCTTCTTCACACTGTCTCTATAAGATCAGACCCTTTCTGACAGAGCACGCACCATAACTCCTGGGGCAGGCTTTGGTCTGTCATGTCTGGCGTACTGCATCTCTCTACTGACAGAAGTACCGGCATGTGTCACCAAGCCACTGCAGATGTTTCAAAATGGAGTAGCACTCCTGGTGATCAACCAGCCAAGGTGAGCACATGTGTTGTGGCAAAGGACAGAGGACAGAAACTCTTGATCCCTTGTGAATTCAGGTCATATTTAATGACACACAACAAAGCCGTACTGATTCATGAATTCTCAGGGGGTCTTTTAGGAAGCCTTTGGGATTCTCCCACTTACATTCTAAAACACAGTTAGCTTGTTCACATATTTCGTTACACAGTATTTTGTCATGTCCTACCAAGATTGCTTATCCTCCTCTGTCAGCTCCCTGAGTGCAACTCGGCTACTGCATGACTCAGACTTCTTCCCATTGCCTTGTTTACTTCAGCCTCAGTCTGACTTTAGTGAGTGCATCTTATCCTTCATGTTTTATCCAGCTTCTGTTATCTCAGCAGACTCTGTGTACAAGTCTTCTTTTACTATTACCCTTTTTATTAGGAAGCATGTTAGTATTTGTTATTCATTATTCTCTATATATACTGCTCGAAAAAATTAAAGGAAAACTTTTTAATCCGAGTGTAACATTAAGTCAATGAAACTTCTGGCCTATTCATTTGGTCAGTTAAGTAGCAGAGGGGCTTGTTAATCAGTTTCAGCTGCTTTGGTGCACTAGAGGGGCAACAATGAGATGACCCCCAAAACAGGAATAGTTTTACAGGTTGAGGCCATTGACATCTTTCCCTCCTTATCTGTTTGTTCCCTCGTTTTGCATTTGGCTACAGTCAGCATCACTACTGGTAGCATGAGCCAATACCTGGACCCCACAGAGATGGCACAGGTAATCCAACTTCTCCAGGATGGCAGGCACATTAATACGTGCCAGTGCCAGAAGGTTTGCTCTGTCTCCCAACACAGTCTCAAAGGCATGGAGGAGATTCCAGGAGACATGCAGTTACTCTAGGAGAGCTGGACAGGGCCCATCGTAGAAGGTCCTTAACCCATCAGTAGGACCCACCAGTATCTGCTCCTTTGGGCAAAGAGGAACAGGATGAGCACTGGCAGAGCCTACAAAATGACCTCCAGCAGGTCACTGGGGAGGAGAGATGGTGCGCTGACTGCTCATTTGACCTTTGGATTATTTTTGTTTCTTTTTTAAATAACTTCCAGGATATTCTTTGATATTCTGGCGAGAACAAAAATAGTTTCTTTTTGGTTTTTCACTGCATAAATCCTGGAAGGTGCAAATGTATATATTAAAGATAGTCCTTATTTTTGCACCTCAGATCTCATCTACGTGTCTCACTTCCTGTTGGTCATGAATGGTGCGAGAGTTCAGGGCGTCACAAACCACATAATAAGAATTGGTTGGCAATTCAAATTCTTTAAGAGAGCCAGGACTTTTGCTTTTTTATTTGACCTGTGATTTTTGGGGTAAACTTTGACACAGGTAGCTTTGGCTTTTCTCCTAAGTTTGGATTTGATGGTTAATGATTTAGACATGGTGTTGCAAGTGGTAGCACTGCTGCCTCGCAGTTAGGAGATCTGGGTTCGCGGGGAGTTTGCATGTTCTCTCCATGTCTGCACACATGCAGGTTAGGTGCACTGGCGATCCTAAATTGTCCCTAGTATGTGTGCTTGATGTGTTTGTGCCCTGCGGTGGGCTGGCGCCCTGCCCGGGGTTTGTTCGTGCCTTGCACCCTGTGCTGGCTGGGATTGGCTCCAGCAGACCCCTGTGACCCTGTAGTTAGGATATAGCGGGTTGGACAATGGATGGATGGGTTAATGATTTCTGGTGTTTTTTTCCATTTCCTGGTTCTTTTTATTTTTGCCTTGTTTTGTTACTTTTTACACTGTGGTATTACAGGCTTGTGTAGTGAGGAGTGAAACAGGTAGGATCTGAATCTCTTAAAAGTTTTACAAAACTGACACTAAAATGTTTTGCAGGTAATTATGCAATTGGCAAACTCAAGACTTAGTTAAAAATAAGTGTGTTTGACCTGTTTTTTGGAGAAGAAAACAAGAAATACTGCTCCCTAAAAACTCATTCACAACTCCACAGCTACACAGGATAGATAGATAGATAGATAGATAGATAGATAGATAGATAGATAGATAGATAGATAGATAGATATGAAAGGCACTATATAATAGATAGATAGAATCCGGAAAGTATTCACAGCGCATCACTTTCTCCACATTTTGTTAAGTTACAGCCTTATTCCAAAATGGATTCAATTCATTTTTCTCCTCAGAATTCTACACACAACACCCCATAATGACAAAGTGAAAAAAGTTTATTTGAGATATTTGAAAATTTATTAAAATTAAAAAAACTGAGAAATCCCATGTCCATAAGTATTCACAGCCTTTGCTCAATACTTTGTCGATGCAACTTTGGCAGCAATTCCAGCCTCAAGTCTTTCTGAATATGATGCCACAAGCTTGGCACACCTATCCTTGGCCAGTTTCGCCCATTCCTCTTTGCAGCACCTCTCAAGCTCCGTCAGGTTGGATGGGAAGCGTCGGTGCACAGCCATTTTAAGATCTCTCCAGAGATGTTCAATCGGATTCAAGTCTGGCCACTCAAGGACATTCACAGAGTTGTCCTGAAGCCACTCCTTTGATATCTTGGCTGTGTGCTTAGGGTCGTTGTCCTGCTGAAAGATGAACCGTCGCCCCAGTCTGAGGTCAAGAGCGCTCTGGAGCAGGTTTTCATCCAGGATGTCTCTGTACGTTGCTGCAGTCATCTTTTCCTTTATCCTGACTAGTCTCCCAGTTCCTGCCCCCCACAGCATGATGCTGCCACCACCATGCTTTACTGTAGAGATGGTATTGGCCTGGTGTTGTGCGGTGCCTGGTTTCCTCCAAACGTGATGCCTGGCATTCACACCAAAGAGTTCAATCTTTGTCAAATCAGACCAGAGAATTTTGTTTTTCATGTTCTGAGAGTCCTTCAGGTGCCTTTTGGCAAACTCTAGGAGGGCTGCCATGTGCCTTTTACTAAGTAATGGCTTCCGTCTGGCCACTCTACTATACAGGCCTGATTGGTGGATTGCTGCAGAGATGGTTGTCCTTCTGGTAGGTTCTCCTCTCTCCACAGAGGACCTCTGGAGCTCTGACAGAGTGACCATTGGGGTTCTTGGTCACCTCCCTGACTAAGGCCCTTCTCCCCCGATCGCTCAGTTTAGATGGCCAGCCAGCTCTAGGAGGAGTCCTGGTGGTTTCGAACTTCTTTCACTTACAGATGATGGAGGCCACTGTGCTCATTGGGACCTTGAAAGCAGCAGAAATTTTTCTGTAACCTTCCCCAGATTTGTGCCTCAAGACAATCCTGTCTCGGAGGTCTACAGACAATTCCTTTGACTTCATGCTTGGTTTGTGCTCTGACATGAACTGTCAACTGTGGGACCTTCTATAGACAGGTGTGTGCCTTTCCAAATCAGGTCACATCAACTGAATTTACCACAAGTGGACTCCAATGAAACATCTCAAGGATGATCAGGGGAAACAGGATGCACCTGAGCTCAATTTGGAGCTTCATGGCAAAGGCTGTGAATACTTATGTACATGTGCTTACTCAGGTTTTTTATTTTAATAAATTTGCAAAAATCTCAAGTAAACTTTTTTCACGTTGTCATTATGGGGTGTTGTGTGTAGAATTCTGAGGAAAAAAATGAATTGTATTCATTTTGGAATAAGGCTGTAACATAAAATGTGGAAAAAGTGATGAAGCGCTGTGAATACTTTCCAGATGCACTGTAGATAGATAGACAGACATGAAAGGTACTACATAAAAGACAGAACGACAGATAAAAAGAGATATGAAATGAACTACTGTATATAAAAGACAAACAGACAGACAGATAGATATGAAAGGCACTATATTTATAGATTGATAGACAGATTGTTACTTGTTCACAGGGGGAAAGCAGGCTTTTTACAGAACCTTTTTAAATAAATAAATATATAAAACTAGCTGTGTAAGCCCATACTGTAAAAAGCCTGGGGTCCTAGAAACTATTGAAATCGTCAGAAAAAAGATTGAAATGTAGAGATGTCAGGTAATTGAAAAGAACTACTCTGGCTGTCTCCCTCCTAGTAGGTTTCGTTTTGGCTATTTGCTCGCATCACTTCTGTATTAGCGGCTATGCAACTTTTTCTTTCTTCTGAGGTTTTGTTTTGCCACCGTGCTGGCCTCGCTTGTGTATCCTTGGAGGTGCAGGCCTTACCCCAACTCCACCTCTCACTTCCAGACCGGACAGACAGACAGACAAACATCCATGTGTAGACATTTACATATAAGACAGGTAGATAAATAAATACATACTCACTCACACTTTGGTCTAAAAACACAACAAAATGACTAGAAAGCAAAAGTAATAAGACAAATCTTCGAACTTCATGGTCCCATTCCAAGTAAGGCACTATATATGCACATTGCTGTTGGTATATAGGAGCTCCCATCACATTTCTTGACCCACTTCTGAATAATTTACTGTCTGAAAGTCCTCAGTGTAGAGGATGTGCAGCAGTGTTCATAATGGCACTCAGTTTTGTTTGAATTCTCTTGTCCTTGTCCTCTATGACCTCCAGGGGGTCCAGGATGCATCGCATAACCAAGCCTGCCCTTTTAATTCACTTGTTGATCCGATGGGCCTCACCTGAAATGATCTCATATGCAATGGAAAAACCTAGTAAGTGCCATTTTCTTTTGAGCTTTTGGAGTTACTAGGTCTCTCCTGGTGTTACAAGGTACTGGTGATGGCCAAATATGTCATCATTCTGGTCACAGCAATGATGGAAGAAGCTAGTATGTACACATTATTTTACATATTGCAAGACAAAAACCTAGTAACTCCACTGAGCAATGAGGAAAGACCACCTGCCATTGAAAACATTGGATTATGATTACGTGATTTAAATGGCAAATGAAAAAAACAATATTGTGTAAGTGAAGCTCAAGACAAATGAAATCTAGAGATTGTTAATTTTACGGGTGACATCATTCTCTCAATTTGCAGAAAAACTTGAAAAATGTGACATACGAGGTTTTCCATAATTGGCGAGTGATGTAACCAACCCAGCACACCACAGTGGCCATCAAAGAGATGTAGAAAATGTGAAGGATGTCACTTAAAGTGATCTGCTTTTTCTCATATAGCTCCTCCATGTCCCAAGATCAGTCCAACCGGTCACTCATGTGGATCCCCAGGCACTTGAAGAAGTGGACCACCTCAACATTCATGCCCTGAATAGGGACTGGGCATTGAGGCTCTTTGGGGCAGTGAATGTCAATGAGCAGTTTCTTGGTTTTGCTGATGTTAAGTTGCAGACAATTGTCAAAGTTCTCCAGTGACACCTCTCGTCTCTCTGATCCCCCTTTACCAATACAGCCCATAAGTGCAGAATCATCTCAGAATATCTACAAGTGACGTGACCTGCTGTTATATTTACAGTGAGTATAGAAGAGAATCCCCCCCCTCGAAATATTCCCATTTTTTTGCTTTATAGCCTTAAATGAAAACACAAACCAATATTTTTTCCAGCTTTACTTACTCAATGCAATCAATAACATCCAAGTGAAAGATATCACAGCTACAGTGCAGAAGAATTAAAAAAAAAATCAAAAACAAGAAATCCTGAGATTAATAAAGGATCACCGCTCATAAACTCAATCAGGTGTCAGTGCCCTCCATTTCCATTGCAGACCATGGTTACTGGCGGTGATCAGTTGTAATGAGCGTGATTAGTGAAGCTGTTCCTGGACCATTCATGCCCTTGTTTGGAAGTGCAACTGACAGCAAACAACTGACTTTGGGTGGCAGGCCACTTTTAAAAGATCTCAGGGACAGAGTTGTGGACAGACAGAAGGCAGAAGCTGGATACAAAAAAAAAATCCCAAAGGTTTTAACAATGCCAAGGAGCTCAGTAAAGTCCATAATAAAGAAGTGGAGAGTGTTTGGCACTACTAGGACCCTCCCTGGATCTGGCCATCCCTCCAAACTGGATGGAAGAGCAAAGAGGAAACTGGTAAGAGAGGCTACCAAGAGACCAATGGCCACATTGAAGGCAAAGAGTGGTCATTAATGGTGTGCAGGTGACAATAATTTCACAAGCGCTCAACAATTGCGTCTTGTTCGGGAGGGTTACAAGCAAAAAGCCACATGCACCGTGAAGATTCTGATGTCAAGTGGAAAAAGTTCTTATGGTCAGATGAGACCAAAATTGAACTATTTGGCCTCAATACCAGACAGTCCACCAATGCACCCCACCATCCACAACACACCATACCTACAGTAAAGCATGGAAGTGGCAGCATCCGGTTGTGGGGGTCTGGGGTTAGGGTAGAAGGAAAAATGGATGGGGCAAAATACTGTCAAATTCTTGAGGAAAACCTGCTACCCTCTGCCAGAAAGTTGAAGATGGGCAGAATGTTCACCTTTCAACATGACAACAACCTGAAGCACACAGTAAAATTGACCACACAGTGGCTGTAAGAGAAAAAGGTGAATGTCCTGGTGTGGCCGAGTCAGAGCCCAGACCTAAATCACACTGAAAATCTGTGGAAATATTGGAAGATAGCAGACCACCAACACTCACCATCCAATTTGACTGAACATCAATAGAAAATAGGGGGCAAATTTTACTCAATCTAGATGTTCAAAGCTCATAGAGAAGAATCCCAACAGACCCAAGACTGCCATTAAAGCAAAAGGGGGGGAATCAACAAAATGACACTGACATGGGGGGTGATCCTTTATTAATCTCAGTAGGTCTTGTTTTTGATTTTTTATAATTTGTCTGAACTGTAGCTTTAATATTTTTCACTTGGATGTTAGAGGTTGCATTGAGTAAGTAAAGCTGGGAAGAAATATTTTTTTGTGTGTGTTTTCATTTAAGGCTGTAAAGCAAAAAAATGGGAATATTTCAAAGGGGGTTCTTTTCTATACCCACTGTATAGTCGGTGGTGTACAGAGTGAAGAGAAGACAGGACTGTTCATGTGGTGCTCCAGTGTTGCTCACTCAGTCCTTCAGTCTCACAAACTGGGGTCTGTCTGACAGATAGTCCATTGTCCAGGACACCACAGGCTTATCCACCTGCATATCTCAGTTTACCCCTTCACAGGGAGGCCAAGATGGTACTGAAGGCACTGAATTCTCACAGTGCTGTCAGCTTTGCCCAGGTGAGGATAACCCTAGTGGAGACAGACAGAGAATTGAAACTTCTCCTCCAATCTTTGTCCGATAGGCAAATCAGTTCTGTTTGTGCCTCTTATTCACATCACTGCCGAGGTTTTACACACAATGATATTCCAAAATGCAGACCATTGGGTTTTTGCCATTGGCAAAATCTCACGATACTAAAAGCAGACCGAACCACCCAACTCCTAGCACCTTACTAGTTTGATTCCTGCAGGTTGAGGGCTTGCACAATGCATGCACCATGGAGCTTCAAGTTTCATTTCTTTCAGACTGCAATTGCCCAGACTGTCAACATGATTGGAATATCAGGCGCCATCATCCTCTGGCCAGTACATTAGAACACTCTAGACGAGAACAGGCCATTCAGCCCAACAAGGCTGGCCAGTCCTATCCACTTGTTTCCTCCAAGAAAACATCAAGTCGAGATGTTTAGAATACATACCTGATGACTCAACAAAACGCCTACATGAGACAGGCAATAAGTTGGAATAGTCCACCCCCCCAAAATGAAGGGTGACCAATCAGGATGTGACATATTGTAACAAACAGGATCCAATCAAGGAAAGGCCTGGTAATAAGCATAAACAAATCAGAATGTGAGTAGAGTGATTAGAGCACATCACTTCCACGATAAACATTTTTAGAAATTTTCAAAGCTCTCCAATTTCTACTTTCTGAAGTATACGGCTCTAATGAACACGGTCACAAGTCTGTTTTCAGTGGTTAAAAACACTGGGGTAGTGCGGATGAAAACAGAGTAGCGTGTCTGAGTTTTTAACCAAAACATAGTGGTGTGGATATCATGAGCAAGATATTACTAGAATAAAAGTCAGATAGAAATAAATCAAATCTGAGTTTTATTTATTTGCCAACATTTTAAAAAATAGCATGATGATGGAAAACGATTGACAACTTTGTGTCCATAAATTATGCATAATGTTAGATAAAATAATACTATTTTTAAAATTAATACAGTTTTTCAAATTTCTATTGTTTCATGGCTGAGGATTATATGGCAGTGACACACAGCCTCCAATATGCAGGGAGATTTGTTGGATCACAATAGTCTGTCTGCACTTTAGTTGTCCTGAAGCACACACATGTGCCAGATATAAAACCATCAACACACTGTATTATCTTTTAACATCCCAACTGAAAACTATGATTCTGTGAAGAGAATCCATTTAATTTTTCTTTCCCTTATAATAGCTATCTCTTACGGTCTTTTTGTGCCGCCGTCATCTTAAGTGTGCAGTTGGCTAGCCGCAGTAACTTTGTGATATCCATGTTGTGAAGAGGACCTTCCTCTGTTGTCACGTTACTATAAACATGGAGCTCTTTATCGTTTAGGAGAACTTGGCTGCTTGTGGAGGAGGTCCAAGAAAGCCACCGGCTTGCTTAGTGGCTGCTCTTGAGGGTGCCAATCCCAGCAACTTCTGAATATTCTGTGCAAAAATAAAAAAAAATAAAATAAAACTCAGTAAGTATGTGTTACCTTTCTGGCTCACAATCATAGGATGACAAACAGCTAAGCGGAAGATGATAATTCAAAAAGCCTCTAATACATTCCCCACACTAGAGACTTGGGACAAAAATCACTACTGTATTTGAATATAATGTGCATCTATATGAAAAAAAATTCTTATTTGACTGTAAACTCCAACAAATTGGTCAGAAGAAAGGACAGAATGGTCCTTTTTTAACTCCAGAATTAAATTTTATATTAATATTTATCTTTTTTGTATGTACATTGTACATCACTTCCATGAAAAGAGTTTTTAGAATTTTAAATTGTTTGTATCGTTACTTGTAAAACAGATTTTTCTACTGTACTGCTCTGCTTTTTGAGAATCGGGTACAGCAAAAACAGATTTTAAACCCGTCTCCAACACCCTGAATGTGTTCTGCTCCGTTTCACCTATGAAGCCGAGATCCCTGATTTGCTGTCATTTTACTTTGAAACTGTTAAGAATTCAGCTTATTCATTTCTAATTAAAAACATACCGTATATACTCGCGTATAAGTTGGGTCGTTAAAAAAAAATCAATCATAAAAACCAGACCCCAACTTATACACCCTTTCAAAAATGCGACCCTTAATTTTTTTATTTTTACATCTCCTTGCCTCCTCCAGTCTCGCACCATTTTCTCAGATACATCGAATTTTATTGAAGCAGGGCAGTTAACAGTTTCTTTCGCACACCTCAATGACTTCCAGTTTCATATTTTCTTCTGATTGAACGGTCCATCATAGATAAAGGATGCTCTTATGATGAAGGTGTGAGATACAAAAAACACCAAACAGTGCAAACGTTGCATCGGAACAGTTCGGGTATTACCGTGTGGTCACGTAGGCACGGTACATAGAGAGAAAAAAAAAAAGGCATTGTGCTCCGTGGTTACTCTCTCAGGTGGGCATCAGCATATCATAATCTCTTGGACCAATAGCGGGAGTTTTCCGTTTTCGAGTTATATGACGGATATTATAAAATACCGGAAATTACACTGTAAAATTCAAGCCCCGACTTATCCACGGGGGAATTAAAAGCGAGTATATACGGTTGTTGGAAACAGCTGCCCTAGTTCCAGTTTAGCTTTTATAATTATAATAGCTTTAAAAATCGCCATTTTATAGAGCACTTTCAATGTCAAGAATGCATACCTGGCTACCTTAACCAACACATATCTTTTGGAGGCTGCTGGTTTGACACATAATTCCTAAAACAAAGGCAAAAAATGTTAACACATTTACATGCACTACATTTTTGCTACACACGTAAAGGGGGAAAAGGACCCATTAAGTTTAATCCTATATGTTATTCTTTTACCACCAGCGCCCCCACTCTTTCAAACTTCTCAAATCCGCCTGCCCTGTACACATGATCTACTGTACCTTCCACTATAACCTACGCTTCTTGTGATTTGTTTAAAGATTTTACTGCGTATTTTTTTCCACTTAGTAGAAGTTGTTAATGAAAGATGCTTGCCAAATAAAAAGAGGAGGCAACATTTAGTACGCTCAGTAACACCTTTTGTAAAAAGCAAATGGACTAACTGGGCCTCAACTTGTATAAAATAAACATAGATGGGCATGGACTTCACGCCTGCACCCAAGGACAAGAAAAGTGCACACCAGAGAGGAGGGCCCAAGGACGTGTTTAAGTAATACAAGAATGATTTTGAATGGGTCTTATATGTGCATTATGGGCACGTGCAGAGGCCACTTTCCTCTTTAATCATGTCACTTTCCAAACATAGCAAATCATTTTTCTTAAAGCGCCTCCATACTTGAATCACAAGCACTTGCAGGCATGGCAGATGCACCACAAGCAAAAAAGCAAAAATGTTAAAAACAATAAAGCATTCAAAGGCATATTAAATACAAAACGTACATGCAGTAGCAGTTACAACTTTT
Source organism: Polypterus senegalus (assembly GCF_016835505.1). Lineage (NCBI taxonomy): Eukaryota > Metazoa > Chordata > Cladistia > Polypteriformes > Polypteridae > Polypterus > Polypterus senegalus. Next base: position 138,064,360 of record NC_053167.1, on the reverse strand, counting down.
AACCTACATTCAAATATTTACTTATTTTTTAACGTAGGTATTCAAACACTGGCAGAACATGAACTAGGGTTTGATTTTAAAACTGTCACTTTCAGTCATCAGAGCTGAGAGGGTAGGCCGTAGCGAGTGCCGTCTTGTGATTGACGAATCATCTGCAGAGTATGTGCTTTAGTTGACTTGGGAATCCTGTGGCTCACGTGCATGCTTAAACTGGTGACTATGCACTTCAACTACGAGTGCAAAAAACGTTGCCCGGAATCGCTGTGTGAAGTGGCCAATTCCATTCTACAAACTCTGAATTCATCATTTACAGCAGGCATTTCAGATGCAAGCTTCTAAAATGGAATTTTGAATCACTGAAGGTTGAGACCTGACGATTCACCAATTACACTGCAGAACTCGCTACAGCCCACCCTCTCGGCTTTGACAAGTGAAAGAGACAGTTTTAAATTCATGTTGCATTTGGAGGAATACTACAGACAAAAGTAAATAAATATGCAACAAAAAACATATTCCATGATACGTTTATTTATTAATGCTTTCATTTCACACTTTTTCTTTATTGTCACATTTCAGAATATTTATTTGCACATTTAAGTAATGTCCTGCCCGGGATTTCTTCCTGCGTTGCGCCATTTGCTGGCTGGGATTGGCTCCAGCAGACCCCCCGTGACCCTGTGTCAGGATATAGCGCATTGGACAATGTCTGACTGACTGACATTTAAGTACAGTAGTTACGTATTTGACCAAAATATTCCTGCATACAAGTTAGACCTTCCACATTTAGGTTCATTAAGACAGTCAACTGAAACCCCCAGTCAGATGACTGCCACTGAACTAATTTGGTGACCTCTAAAACCAATCGCCACTGATGATTTAGGTGTGTCATACTAAAAAGGGTAAATACTTAATGTGATCAAATTATGTTGTATTTTATATTAATAATTAATGCAGACCATTTTTAACAGATCTGTTTTTACTCTGACAGTAAGAGGTTTTTTTCTGGTTGCTCAATCTCTAAAGAGCTAAATTAACATCACTGTGATTCAATGTTATATAAAAATAAAATGTGAAAAGCCTCCAATGGTGGAATTAATACTTTTTATAGCATATGTGATAATTTAGTAAATCTCATTCCTTGGCACCCCCCACTCCAACCCCCAAATTCTGAATATTACTATCAGCACATTACATCATTACAGCTGATGACAAACTCCTTTATTCTCCTTTAAAAATATGGAACAACAATTTTATTCTAACCCCACTTCAAAGAAATAGTGACAAGGACTGAACTACTAAGTATTAAATAGTCACACAGTATCTAGCCTAATTAGACATTTAAAAGGTAAGATCCATCTAGCTTGAACAATGGGTAGATTGGACAGCTATTTTACTTTTAAGTCAAAAAAGTGGGATGGAAGAGTGAGAATTTGACTTAGAAGGTCATTATATTATTTTATTCAGAAAATGGAACTAAACTAACTTAGGTCATTTTTTGATCTAGAAAACAATGTAATTAGACTAATTCTGAATAACTTTTACACATATAAAAAGGTATGAGCAGCAATGTATAAGTTTTGTTTTTTCATTAAGTTCCAATATGTGCCAACACAAACTGATAATACCCTGAGACTTTAAAATTGTGTTAAATCCTATTTTAGGTTATCTAAAACTGCCTCGAATTTTGGACATTTAAAAATGAAAAAGCTGCTGAACCCATGGAGAGGTTTCTCAAAGTTTTTGTTTAGTTCCTCTCAGGTACTCACAAAATTAACAGTTTTCTGTTAATGGTAACTTGACTTCCTTCGTCAAACCACCAGATCCACGAAAAAACCCTGAACTGGTGAATCTGGTTTTTAAAAATGATGGGACTGATGCTAAAAAGGCAATAGACTTGACAACAAAAGAAAAAAACAACTTTGATCTTGAAGATGATGTGAGCATACAAAACTGGAAAATGAATGTCAAACAAGGAAAAAAAATCCATGATGAATATTCAGACCAGCATAATTCCTGTTATTGAGCTATAGTTCTTTGGTTTTGAGGTGGTATGTGAAGATGCTTCAGATTCCACTAGTTGTCATTTTCCAATTCTCTAGAGCTCAGTTTCTTCAATTACATTGAAATAGGCTCAGAAAAATGAGAAAAATGACAGTGCACTAACAGTGTAAAGAGCAAATCACACTAGGATGGTTTAAATTAGAATTTATTTGAAGCACCAAAACTGCTTAACAACAACATTAGTCAACTGACTGTGCTTCCTACAAGAGGTGGATCTTTTTCATTATTGAATCAATTTTTGCACAAACTATCTAATGTAGGCTGATGAATTAAATAAAACTAACAATCAAAGAACAGATCAAACCATTTCTACTATATGCACCTGCTTTCACCTTCTTTTTAGGAAAAACGGAGAGCATTTTTATTTTAGTACTCCGATTATGAAATGACCTCTCAATTAACCCTTGCTTAAAGTTTAAATTTTGTATTTGTTAAATTAAGGTCTGCGGTGGGCTGCCGCCCTGCCCGGGGGATTTGTTTCCTGCCTTGCACCCTGCGTTGGCTGGGATTGGCTCCAGCAGACCCCCCCGTGACCCTGTAGTTAGGATATAGCGCAGGGGTGCCCACACTTTTTCGGCTTGGGAGCTACTTTTAAAATGAATAGGTTCAAATAATCTACCTACATTAAAAATGGAAAATCAGATTATAATTATATACACTGTGTGCACAATTATTAGGCAAGTGAGTATTTTGATCAATCATCATTTTTAATGCGTATATTCCAACTCCAAGCTGTATTAACTTGAATGCTTATTGGATTTAAGCACGTCAGGTGATGTGTATTTGTGTAATGAGGGAGGGTGTGGCCTAAGGAGATCAACACCCTATATCAAGGTGTGCAGAATTATTAGGCAGCTAGTTTTCCTCAGGCAAAATGGGCCAAAAAAGAGATTTAACTGACTCTGAAAAGTCAAAAATTGTAAAAAGTCTTTCAGAGGGATGCAGCACTTTTGGAATTGCTAAGATATTGGTGTGTGATCACAGAACCATCAAACATTTTGTTGCAAATAGTCAACAGGGTCGCAAAAAAAAAAAAACGCAAATTAGCTGCCAAAGATTTGAGAAGAATCAAACGTGAAGCTACCAGGAACCCATTATCCTCCAGTACTTTCATATTCCAGAGCTGCAACCTACCTGGAGTGCCCAGAAGTACAAGGTGTTCAGTGCTCAAAGACATGGCCAAGGTAAGGAGGGCTGAAACCCAACCACCACTGAACAAGAAACATAAGTTGAAACGTCAAAACTGGGCCAAGAAATATCTGAAGACAGATTTTTTCAAAGGTTTTATGGACCGATGAGATGAGAGTGACTCATGATGGACCAGATGGATGGACCTGTGGATCAGTAATGGGCACAGAGCTCCACTCCAACGTGGAGGTGGGGTACTGGTATGAGCTGGTATTTTTAAAGATGAGCTAGTTGGACCTTTTGCATTGAAGATGAACTCAAAATCAACTCCCAAACCTACTGCCAGTTTTTCGAAGACACTTTCTTCAAACAGTGATACAGGAAAAAGACCATGATTTTTATGCAGGCCAATGCTCCATCACTTGCATCGAAGTTCTCCACTGGGTGGCCAGCCAGTAAAGGCCTTAAAGATGAAGGAATAATGACATGGCCCCTTCCTCATCTGACCCAAACCCTATCGAGAACTTGTGGGCACTTCTTAAACGCTAGATTTACGGGGAGAAAAACAATACACCTCTCTGAAGAGTGTCTGGGAGCCTGTAGTCACTGCTCCACAAAAAGCTGATCGTCAACAGATCAAGAAACTGACAGACTCCATGAATGGAAAGGCTTATGACTGTTATTGGAAAGAAGGGTGGCTATATTGGTCATTGATTGATTTATTTTTTTTTAAATGTCAGAGATGTTTATTTGTAAATTTTCAGTTGTTTGTTTATTATTCTCACTATAACAGATGAAAATAAACAAGTGAGATGGGAAAATTTTCATTTTTCCTTTAGTTGCATAATAAATCTGCACACTAATAGTTGCCAAATAATTGTGCGCACATATGTATTCCCCTGATGATGTTCACACTTACATTTCCGTTGTGAAACATTCAGGTTTCAGGTTTATTACATTTTGGATTGACTGATAGCACTGTGTTTGTTCCATATTAAAATTAATCCTCAAAAATACAACTTGCCTAATAATTCTGCACTCCCTGTATACACACACACACTGAGTATACTTTATACAAAAAAAAAAAATTATTTTGTCATACCTTGCATAACTGAATAACCTTTATGGCACAATAACAATTCAATACATTTATGGTCACTACAGTATTTGGATTTAATAATCGTCATGTGGGAAAAGGCTGACTCACATAAATAAGTACAGTCAAATAATGCAGTCAAGAAGCTTTAGAATTCAGCCAAGTGAAAAATGACGGCTGTCCGATTAACTGCGATTTTAGTTCCCTTTCTTTTCGCTTTCTCAGATCGCTTTTTGGAAGGACGTCAGTTTCGTCGTTTCGAAAATACCTTTCCACATTTTCCTTCTTTGGAATAGCAATAATAGATTGACAGATCAGACAAACGCACTTCGATTGTGACATTGTCAGAAAAAAATACTCTTCCAATTCCACATACAGCCCATACCCTCCCCAAACATTTTTTTTTTTAAAATCCTTTCTTTAGTTGATATAAATTGGAAAGCTAACTAGATCACAGCCAGAGTTTTGCAGTAGCTCACGTGTATGATCGTGCATGCGAGATGACCAGTGTGTCAGAAGAGACGAAATCTCAGACTGGCAGCCCTGTATGTCAATCAAGTGGCAAATGCCATAGGGAGGATATATGATACGTATATACGTTTAAAAAAAAATTTTTTTTGAATGCAACGCGATCTACCTACAGTACCTTTGTGATCTACCGGGCGATCGCGATCGACGCATTGGGCACCTCTGATATAGCGGATTGGACAATGGATGGATGGATGGATGGATGGATGAAATTAAGGGTCCACAAGAGTGGCATGTTGATATTTGTTCTGGAAGTCATATTTAAGAATTGTAAAAAAGCAGATGTGTCAATGCCCACCAATGGATCACTATTAAAGAAATAAAAAATCTGTAAACCTTCCCGAAAATGTCCAATACTATGGGGGGGGGAATGACTCAAGTTTGATGGACTGACTGATTAAAGTCTGACTGAACAAATATTTAAAAATGTAAGCAAAGTGTCTTCAAAAAGATAAATTTAATTTTTGTGAGACTCTGTACTCTTAAGTTGGGCGTACAAAATGTGATTTCTGGCACAATTTAAAACCCGATTTCCAACTGATGACCGATTTTCTGTGTCAGATAGAATTTCAGTTGTTGCCCTTTGACCGGTCCTCCAATACAAGGACAATAATGGGAAGACTTGCATGCAGAGTTTTTCTTACCTGTCTGATCGACATGGTGCAAAGGATGTAGAGGAAAATGAAGGAACAGTCAGTGTAGTCTTCTCCCAGTAAATTTCGATGAGACAGGCCTTGAATATAGGATAGAGGAACAAATGGAAGCTTTGCGACGACCCGTCCATCAAATCTGCAAAGGAAATCAAAACGCTTCATTCCTTATTCATTATGAAATAAACACTGTGCCAGCATCCTCCCTGGGAAAATAAACTCAGATTCCAATTAGGCCCATTGCCTCTTAAGTCAACCCTACACAAGGTTGAGCAGCTATTGTACCCTAGGACACCAACAATTTACTACTAACATGTTTTGAACAGACACCAAAAAACAAAACTGACAAGCTTGTTTATGCTTTTCCTGTCCCACAAATTCTTTGGTGAGAACTCCACTTTTACGTTGTCCCAGTCTTTCTGGCTCCTACTCAAAGGCTATTAAGCGGTCTTATAAAAGTGTTTCATTTAGATCTATGAATGCATACTTATTCTTCATTTCTATGGCTGGATGAACTTACTGGAACTCTAGAGCAAAATACAGGCTTTTAGTTTTGCAAATTAATACTTAATTATGAATTAAGTAAACAAAGCTACAACAACATTTTCATTTAACAATACGGTTTCCAACAGGGTCTTGCATTCTTAACGAGTTCAGCTAGAATGCATCACTTTCAATGTTCCTATATGCAAACATCCATCCATCCATTTTCTAACCCGCTGAATCCAAATACAGGGTCACGGGGGTCTGCTGGAGCCAATCCCAGCCAACACAGGGCACAAGGAAGGAACCAATCCAGGGCAGGGTGCCAACCCACCGCAGTATATGCAAACACTTTTTCTTTTGTTAGATAAACTTAATCCAAAGCAGTCTTCACCTTACTGCACCCAGTAATATTTAGGAATATCATGGGAACTGTTCCAAAACAATACGTTTGTGCTTTCTTGGTTCAAACAGAGTTACACTCAAAAATAAGCTTGTGGATACAGTGGTGTTTGTGAAACACTGCTGTGAATCTTTGTAATCATCTGAGGATACAGTGCATCCAGAAAGTATTCACAGCGCATCACTTTTTCCATGTTATGTTACAGCCTTATTCCAAAATGGAATAAATTCATTTTTTCCTCAGAATTCTACACACAACACCCCATAATGACAACATGAAAAAAGTTTACTTGAGGTTTTTGCAAATTTATTAAAAATAATAAAATTGAGAAATCACATGTACATAAGTATTCACAGCCTTTGCCATTAAGCTCCAAATTGAGCTCAGGTGCATCCTGTTTCCCCTGATCATCCTTGAGGTGTTTCTGCAGTTTATTTGGAGTCCACCTGTGGTCAATTCAGTTGATTGGACATGATTTGGAAAGGCACACACCTGTCTATATAAGGTCCCACAGTTGACAGTTCATGTCAGAGCACAAACCAAGCATGAAGTCAAAGGAATTGTCTGTAGACCTCTGACAGGATTGTCTCGAGGCACAAATCTGGGGAAGGTTACAGAAAAATTTCTGCTGCTTTGAACGTCCCAATGAGCACAGTGGCCTCCATCATCCGTAAGTGGAAGAAGTTCGAAACCACCAGGACTCTTCCTAGAGCTGACCAGCGGAGAAGGGCCTTAATCAGGGAGGTGACCAAGAACCCGATGGTCACTCTGTCAGAGCTCCAGAGGTCCTCTGTGGAGAGAGAAGAACCTTCCAGAAGGACAACCATCTCTGCAGCTATCCACCAATCAGGCCTGTATGGTAGAGTGGCCAGACAGAAGCCACTCCTTAGTTAAAGGCACATGGCAGCCCGCCTGGAGTTTGCCAAAAGGCACCTGAAGGACTCTCAGACCATGAGAAACAAAATTCTCTGGTCTGATGTGACAAAGATTGAATTCTTTGGTGTGAATGCCAGGCGTCACGCTTGGAGGAAACCAGGCACCGCTCATCAACAGGCCAATACCATACCCAAAGGGAATCATGGTGGTGGCAGCATCATGCTGTGGGGATGGAACTGGGAGACTAGTCAGGATAAAGGGAAAGATGACTGCAGCAACGTACAGAGACATCCTGGATGAAAACCTGCTCCAGAGCGCTCTTGACCTCAGACTGGGGCGACGGTTCATCTTTCAGCAGGACAACGACCCTAAGTACACAGCCAAGATATCAAAGGAGTGGCTTCAGGACAACTCTGTGAATGTCTTTGAGTGGCACAGCCAGAGCCCAGACTTGAATCCGATTGAACATCTCTGGAGAGATCTTAAAATGGCTGCACCGACGCCTTCCCATCCAACCTGATGGAGCTTGAGAGGTGCTGCAAAGAGGAATGGGCGAAACTGGCCAAGGATAGGTGTGCCAAGCTTGTGGCATCATCTTCAAAAAGACTTGCTGTAATTGCTGCCAAAGGTGTTGTGTGTAGAATTCTGAGGAAATAAGGCTGCAACATAAAATGTGGAAAAAGTGATGCGCTGTGAATACTTTCTGGATTTCTCCAGTTTTGATGTCACTACACTGGTTACCTGTGTCATTCAGGATTGATTTTAAATTTCTGCTTACAGTTTATAAAGCCTTAAATAATCTTGCCCCATCTTATATATCAGAATGTCGGACACCTTATATTCCAAATCGTAACCTCAGATCCTCAAATGAGTGTCTCCTTAGAATTCCAAGAACAAAACTTAAAAGTGGTGAGGCGGCCTTCTGCTTTTATGCACCTAAAATCTGGAATAGCCTGCCAATAGGAATTCGCCGGTAGAGCACTTTAAAAAAACTGCTGAAAACACATTTTAACATGGCTTTCTCATAATTGCACTGTAATCAAAATCCTGATACTCTGTATCTCCAACTCATTATAATAACTATTCATGGTGGCTCTAAAATCTGTATTAACCCCTACTCCCTCTTCTGTTTCCTTTTCCGGTATCATCAAAGCACCGTGATGTTCCAACAATGATGGACAGTTTAAAAGCCAGAAGTCTGTATGACCATCAACATTTAAGTGACTCCGTGAGAACCCTAACTACAAAAAGGACTATTTCAGTAATGTGAGGTAGAATGCCCAGAGGGGGCTGGGCGGTCCCGTGGCCTGGAACCCATGCAGATTTTTTTTTTTCCTCCAGCCGTCTGGAGTTTTTTTTCTGTCCACCCTGGCCATCGGACCTTTCTACTTTTCTATGTTAACTAATGTTGTCTTATTTTAATTTCTCATTTTGTCTTTTATTTTTCTTTTCTTCATTATGTAAAGCTCTTTGAGCTACTTTTTGTATGAAAATGTGCTATATTAATAAATGTTGTTGTTGTTGGATGCACTGTACATATCACTAAATTAATTGTGTGTGAAAACACTTAACCTGCAGTCCAAGACCAGTTTCACATGCAGTGATGTCCATGTTCTAGTTTTAGTTTTTAAATCAGACATATTTGTTTGATTTTGTATTTCAATTTAGCTATTTGGTCATGTAATGTCATTGGATTGGCAGTATAATGTACTGTTAATTTCAATACAAAGTAATTTTATCTTATGCCTAATAATGAGTCTACATCAAATGTAAAATATACACAAAATACCCATGCCTCTAATCTTTTTCCTGCTCATATTTTCTATTTTTTTACTTTCCATATTTCAAATTAAAACAAGTGTGTTTTAACAATGATTGAAATGCATCTTACAATATATTGTGGATGTGCGAGGTGTGGTTTATTATTTATTTATAAAGCACTTCAAAAACATCAAGGCTGACCAAAGTGCTGCACAATTAAAAAAAAAAAAGAAAACTCAACATATCAGACACACAAAACCACAGGGTAAATGAAACACAAACACATAAGAACTGAAGAGATTCTTAATAAAAAGTATACAGATAGCCAACATATCATACTGGGTTAAAAGCCAAAGAGTAAAAATGTGTTTTCAAATAGGATAGTGAAGGAGCCTGCCTAACGTGCAACGGCAAATCGTCTCAGAGTTTTGGGGTTGCAACTGAAAAAGCTCGATCACCTCGGAGTTTGCATCGTGTCTTGGGAACACGTAAAAGCGTCTGGTCTGCTGACCTGAGAGAGCGAGACGGGACAGAAGGGTGCAGCAGTTCCGACAAATAAAGTGGGGCACAACCATTAAAGGATTTAAAAACAAATACAAGGATCTTAAAATGAATTCAAAAACGAACTGGAAGCCAGTGAAGGGAAGCCAAAATCAGGGCAACGTGCTCATGCTTTCTTGGGCCAGTTAAAAATCGAGCAGCAGCGTTGTGCACCAGCTATTTAAAAAGTCTGTTTAAAAGCTGAATGCCAATTTGTGATCCACACAAGGTAGCAAGTCTAGGAAGGATAGTGTATTTAAAGGCACTAATACGTTCAAAGATTGCCTAGCTCAAGCTATAGAGCTCAAGGTATTTCGGTTTGACTTTGTAAAGTGAAACTTTACAATGCAATATATGAAATTAAAACAGCCAGTCATACTTTCATACCAAAGTCAAACAAGACTTCATCCATCCAGACAATATTCAGATTTTAATGTCAATAAACCTAGTAATTTAAATGCCACCTACTACTTAATACAAGCTTCTACAGGAAGCCAGTGAGGAGTGACATGTGCCCGCCTTGGTTGGTTCAACACCACATGTGATTTTGAATCACCGGCAGCAGCTTGGTGACACATACTGGCGCTCTTGCCGACAGAGAGCTTAAATTTGACAAGACAAAAGCTTGGCACAGGATTTGTGCTGCATATTCTGTCAGATTTGGTCTGATCTTGTGGATATTGTACAGAGTAATTCTGCAAGATTGAGAGATTGCACCAACATAGCCCCTAAAGGACAACTGGTCATCAATCAACACCACAAACTTGCATACCAGCTTGCAAAGCACGGTAAGCTAAGCTGAACCGAGACGGGCAGCTAAACAGATGGGATAACATGGTGGTCCATCTTTGCCGGTTGAGCTGGAGATGCTATTCCTTCGTCCAGTTTACAATATTAGTGAGACATGCAAAGATATTGCGTGGTCCTCTGGAGTGACTCATAGGTACAGTATATCAGTGTCAGCATAGCACCAACAGAAGAAGAAAAAAAAAAAACAAAAACATTTGGACAGCATGAAAGGAGATCTCACATAATCAGTGTGTCAAGTCAGCCAGCTGTATGCTCACAATGTCCAGGATACAACATATATAATATTGTTAAATTAACCACATCCAGAAGTTAGAGGTATTGATTATTTTGACAAAATTGCAGTATTTTTGAAAGAAATAATTATTTATCCTTTATACATCCTACAAATACTTAAGGGCGGAGACTGATCACCAGTTGCAATTCGATTAAAGTTATTTTGATATAGATGCTAATTCCCAGAAAAGGCTGTTTTTTCCTTGTGCAGGTGCCCTTTTTAGATTTTAAACCTGTGTCTATGTAAGATTATTGTTGATGCACAAACCAAATGACTTTCATATTTAGGATAATAAAGTTAAAGCTGAACCGAGTTGAGGACAATTATTTGAATATATTTTGTATTTACTTAGGTGACACTTTCTAATTAGTCATAAAAGCATGGTTAATGTTAGGCTTACTAGAATAAAATCAATTAAATTTCACAAAGTTTCTCTTGTTAAAAAGCGCACACAATAGTCACCACAATGCCTCAGGTCTATATCAGTAGGTCAGAAAAAAAACTGTATACTTACATTGAATTAAACATTCCCATCAGTGCAGTAAAACAGAAACCAATGGCAAACATGGACTTCATGCGCACCTAAAAAACAAAACAAAAAAAAAAAGCCAACAATTGTTAAATATTACACTCCTGTAGCTCGCAATTGCTTTAATTTGAATCTCACTGTAAAAATGCAACATAATCAAACAACTCATTTGATTAGCTCCATTTTATTCTTAACTCTAAATATTTCTAATACAAATCCTTAATAATTCAAGTATGGCAGACCCCTCTATGTCTGCTCCTGCCACTTGAGATTATGGCATCATTTAGGTATCTTGAGGCTGGCAGTGTCAAGTACAAGAGTTATTGTATAGAGCAGGGGTCTCCAACCTTTTTTTTCCCCCCCCATGAGAGCTACTTTTACAAACTGAAAATGGCAGAGAGCTACTCATGTTTTGTAATGTTTATTCTCATAGCTTATTTCAACCCAAACAAAATGAGTAAACTTGTTTTGCCTGAACATTTACAAAATATTGGTGGCCACGATTCACATTTTGCATTAAAACATCTAAACAAATATTTAGTTCACCTGCAACTGCATTTTGTATGTCTGTATGCTTTTTCTAGTTTTCTCACACTATTGAATTAAAACATGAATGCTGTCAAAACAAAACAAATACACAGATATTACCTACTCATTTGTCATTTTGTTCCATGTTACTCTTTCACTTCACAAGAGTATTCAGATATCCAGTTGCATGTGTGATGTGTTTTTTCAGTTAGAGAGATGACTGGCACTGCATGGAGACAGCAAGAGAGGAGCCACTCAGGTTCACTCTCATGGAGTCATTTAAATGTTCGTCTGTCAGTTTTGTTCTGAACTTTGATTTCACGACATTCACGTCAGACTCACAGAGGTATGGAGACCCAAACAAAGCAGACACTGTCAGAGCTGCTTGGTGAAGATTCTTATAGTTATCTGACTCTACTGAGCTCCAGAAATGCTGAGAATGCCGTTGAGACTTTAACTGCACAATATTTTGAAGGTTTACTAATATGTAATATATAAAATCCAATGTCTGTCTGTCTGCTTTTCACGAGAGAACTACTTAACGGATTTAGATAGGGCTTTTTCTAGAATTTGCTTGAACATTCCGGTTGATTTTGCAACTTCTCTCATTTCGCTATGTATCAGAGTTTGTTCGCGGTACCAATTTATTTGTGCAAATCCAAGAAAAAGGCAGAGAACAGGCTCTCCTCAATTACTCACTCGCCAGCTTTGGGGCATGTACCTTAACTCTGCTTAGCAGGCGAACGACAGAACAATTGAATTCAACTTTGTTTGATATTTAAAATAAAAAGTTGCTTAGGTCTTGATGAGTTTGAGTCTGGATATTCTCAAGTGTATGACACATTGAAAAGATAGATTGCAATTCAGATTGTGGATCATGATTTTGTGTTAAAAGGATCGTGATATGATTTTTTGGAAAGATCGCCCACCCCTAATATGACTAATCAAATTTATGTGGGATTCATTAACCCTATGGCGAGCTACTTGGAAAGGAGTTGCGAGACCCCTGGTATAGAGTGTTTTTTTTAAAATACCCAAAAACTGGTATGTGTTCAATTAAAGGCAGCTGCGAACTATAAGCATACACAAATGCATTTCACTAATAAAGCCTAATGTCATAAATTAAGGTGTGTACAACTTCAGTAATGAAAGAAAGTTAATTTCTACTATTGGTAGATTTTGAGAAACATTATAGTATTGTAGGAGCAAGCCAACTGGTATAAAGATAGGTGGGGCTGGATGCATGATTAAAAGAATTCTGTCACACACGTACATGACAGCACTGCATACCTAATGTTTCAGGAAGACCTGCGCTACATCTCACAAGCCCAGAAAAATGTAAGAATGCAAGTAGACACTTTCAGAGGAGAGAATATATAGTAGCCCAATGCAGAAGATGAGCATTAATGTTGGTCCATCACAAGAAAAAATGTGTAACAGGTAAGGATGATCACAGATCCTTGCTGTGTTACATAGAGAACAGCGCAATAGTAAGTATATCTAGTGGTAAGTGCACATTTGTTATTCTACGAGGAGTTTCGCATCACTAGTGACAGCAGAGAAGTGTGATTAAGGACGTAAGGTTTCCTGACATACAGAGGGATGAACAGATGATTTGCCATCATTACATAAACAAGCTCATTGTTACGCTTAACTGCTATTCAGTGTGTGCCTCACTTTTTTCATCTCGGTATTTGTTACATTTTAACACAAAAATAGTTTTAGATATGAACTAGTTAACGACACAAGGTAAATCATTTAAGGAGGTTTCCACTATGGCAGAAGGTCAAACTTCACTCCTGCAGGGCGGCTAAAGTGGCGACTCGGTTTGGATCCAGCCACTTTCTACACTATTAATCATTTGCTAATCAAACAGACTAGGTTGCCTTAATTTTCACTGACTTGCATTTTAATGCTTTCATTTCTTCTTTAACTAGCAGCCAAACAATAATAAAGACATGCAAAGCAAGCAAAAAAATGACCAGGTGACCCAAGATCCTATTTGCAAATGTGTCTTTCGTTCAATAGCTATCTCAGAAACATATATCAAAAAAAACAAAAAGAAAAGAAAAAGTGAAGGCCTGAGAAATCCTAAACTGTTGTGTTTCACAAAGCATCTAAATGGTGATTTCAGAAATAAAAATTTCAAGTCTTGGAAAAATCTTTTGAAATGTCTGTTGTGGCAGAATGTGAATGCTAACAAGCAACAGAATTAAATGACAAGTTTCATTAACAGCACATTTACAGTTCACTGTGAAAACGCTGGTCCTCTAGGACTGTATGAGACCCTTGGTTTAGTTGGTCATCTGCTTGGTTTTCACCCCTTTATTGTTTGGCTGATGGTTAATGAAAAAACAAAAACAAGTAAGCAAGTCAATTATAATAAAGGAAAAATGAAAAAAAATGTGTTCAATTACAACAATAACTGGATTACTAATTAAAGAAAAGTGGTTTGAACCAAAACCAGCAGCCACTGCTGACATCAGGGTCTGAGTTTGACGCCCCTGCACTAGAGTATAATTTTAAAAAATAAGCTTTCTTTTGTTACTGAAGTCATGCACTTGTAAAGATATATTAGGCTTTATTAACAAAATACAGCCATACCTGTTTATGCATGCTCAGTATCAATAACTGCCTTTATATACACACATACCAATTGTTTTAGTCCTGGGTACCCATTGAACGACTCATTTTCAAGACAACGCTATGCCAAGACTCTACACTGCACACCCCCAGTCCATGATTAAGGACACAAGACACTGCAGCTTGGTCGGACACAGAGGGGTCTGTCACAGGTGGTCCACAGCCAGACCATTTTCGGTATCAAGTGACATGCTAAGCCTACCCCTGGCAATCTAGAATGTGTCGATCCGAGTTGCTAAATTTATTATATTGAAGATGAATGGTGCTCAGTAAAAATTGTGAATACCGAAGCAGAACTCGAATGGATTTAAAAAAAAAAAAAACCTGCAAACTTTACAAAATGGAGGTTGTATCCTCTATTGATATTTAACAACTTTGCTGTTGGGAGTTCCACAGGCTAGTACTTTTGGATTGGAATTTTGGAGAGGTCTGGGTGTACAGTAATCCCTCACTGCATCGCGCTTCGACTTTTGCGGCTTCACTCTATCGCGGATTTTAAATGTAAGCATATCTAAATATATATCACGGATTTTTCACTGATTCGCAGATTTCTGTGGACATTGGGTCTTTTAATTTATGGTACATGCTTCCTCAGTTTGTTTGCCCAGTTGATTTCATACAAGGGACGCTATTGGCGGATGGCTCAGAAGCTACCCAATCAGAGCATGTATTACATATTAACTAAAACTCCTCAATGATAGAAGATATGCTTCCCGCGTGGTGCTTGATTGTTTGCTTTTCTCTCTCTCTCTCTCTCTCTCTGACATTCTCTGCGCCTGACAGGGGAGATGTGAGCAGAGGGGCGGTTTGCCCAGAGGCTGTTTGCTTAGAAGATACAGACGCTCCTCTAAAAAATGCCGCCTTATCACGGTGCTTCGACATACTTAAAAGTCCATAAGCACGTATTGATTTTTTGATTGTTTGCTTTTCTGTCGCGCGCACACTCTCTCTCTCTCTCTCTCTCTGACATTCTCTGCTCCTGACACGCATTCTTTTAATTGTGAGAAAGAACGGTCATCTCTGTCTTGTCATGGAGCACAGTTTAAACTTTTGACTAAATGGTGTTATTTCATGTCTAGAGGGCTCTAATAATGTTAACAGTGTGGGACAGTTTATAAGGGCTTAAAATACATAAAAATAACCATACAAACATATGGTTTCTACTTCGCAGATTTTCATCTATCGCAGAGGGTTCTGGAACGCAACCCCCGCGATCGAGGAGGGATTACTGTACTGCAAAATGTCAGTGCTGGAAAGCAGACAACTAGACTCACATTCAGAAGAAGTAACACGTTTTGTTTTTTTTTGTTATAGAACAATGGGACACCTCTGTGTTCTTGCTGGAATATTGGCGAATCCACAGATTAGAATCGTCTACACATTTCAGGGAACCAGGAAAGTCTTATCATTATGTAATCCAGGGATATGTTGGAAGGAGGAGTAAGGCCAGGTTTATACTTCACGTGACGCTACGCATGCTCCAGCGGACGCTCCTGTTAAGCAAGCATTTTACTGTTTACAGTGATCCCTCGCTATATCGTGCTTCGACTTTCGCGGCTTCACTCCATCACAGATTTTAAATGTAAGCATATCTAAATCTATATCACAGATTTTTCGCTGATTCGCAGATTTCTGCGGGCAATGGGTCTTTTAATTTATGGTACATGCTTCCTCAATTGGTTTGCCCAGTTGATTTCATGCAAGGGACGCTATTGGCGGATGGCTGAGAAGCTACGCAATCAGAGCACGTATTACATATTAAATAAAACTCCTCAATGATATACGATGTGCTTCCCACACAGTGCTTCGCATACTTGAAAGCCCGAACAGAACATACTGATTTTTGATTGTTTGCTTTTCTCTCTCTCCGTCTCTCTCTCTCTCTGACATTCTCTGCTCCTGACGGAGGGGGTGTGAGCAGAGGGGCTGCCTGCACACTGGCCTAGAGGATACGGATGCTCCTCTAAAAAACGCTGAAAGACTAACTTCACATTGCTCCCTTCCTTGCAGCTGCTTTGTCTGGCAGTGCTTCGCATACTTAAAAGCCCGAACAGCCCTATTGATTATTGATTTTTGATTGTTTGCTTTTGTCTCTCTCTCTGACATTCTCTGCTCCTGACGCGCACTCCTTTGAAGAGGAAGATATGTTTGCATTCTTTTAATTGTGAGACGGAACTGTCATCTCTGTCTTATCATGGAGTACAGTTTAAACTTTTGACTAAAGGGTGTTATGTCTAGAGGGCTCCATTAACGTTAAAAAAACGTATTTAGAAGGTCGTAAACAGGTTTTCTATGCTCAAACTGTGAAAATATTCGATTTATAAATAAAGAATCCTATTTCACGGAAATTCATTTATCGCGGTAGAGTCTGGAACGGATTAACTGCGATAAACGAGGGTTTACTGTATACTTGTGCACGTACTTTACGTAAATCTGGAAGAATCCACCAGGTGGCAGTGTGAGATATTACCACGGTGAGAACAGGTTCGGCTTCGCTGTGTTGTGAATTGCCTGGAACACCTATTAAATTCCGATAACACCTGACCGAAATATCTCTGAAAAGAATGTTTAATGATTAAATCCATCAATTCAGAGATGTGTCCATCCCAGCAAGCATTGGGCACGAGGCAGAAACAATCTCTAGATGTGGCATCAGCTCATCGCAAGGTGAATACAAGCACTCACACATACGCTGGCATCATTTTAGTGTAACCAAATCTGCATATCTTTGGAAGGAAACTGGAGCACCGTGGAAACCCAAAAGGAAAACATGTAAACTCCAGGCAGGGAATACCAGCGACGTGACTCCCTGCGAGACAGCAGTGCTACCCCTCCACCACCGTGTCACCCCCATGTGTGTAATTATTAACAGTATTCATTACTTAAATGAAATTAATAATTTATCTGTAAAACGCAACATACCACTTTCATGATGAAATGCATTAAAGTATGTATCAAGTATAAATATAAAGATTTTAAATGTGCAGAAAGTTAGAATATCATACATTTAATGTGTTCTGTGTGGTGATCTATTGCAGTTTGCCGCTGCTGTCAGGTCAAGAGGAAGCCCCAGAAAAAAAGACACAAAACATGGTATGTGAGAATTAAAAAAAAAATGTATTATGTCATTATGATTGAGAATATGTGACGCTTGAATATAAAAGCTACACGAATACATCTGTATGTCAGCATTTTGCTCCATCACATCGAACCATTCATCAAACATCGAAGCAGGCACATCGATCATGTAGGATCTGCTTAGAGGCTTTCTGTCACATGTAGATAGTAAACAGAGACTCTGACGTCACATTCCGACTTTTATCACACTGCGCCCCCGACTTTTTGCTGGTACTGCAACTCGCGCACGCATCGCATTAATTTCTGAGGACCTGCTCAGAGGATGTGTCAAATGAACGCTGGGAACCCGCAACAGCCATGATGCGGGCGCGTACGTATTCTGAACGTGAAGTATAAACGAGCCCTAAATGTGTGGTTTGTTCTGTCCCAGTTTTTTTATTTTCATTCACAGGAAAAAAAGGTACCATCAAAATGTGTTCAGTTTACAGTCTTCAGTGTTGCATTTCAGCCATTTTTAAAAGATGTAATTCATCTGGAGGAGTTTAAAATTTTAATAGGCCCTGCAGCATCTTCCATTTGGTGACAATGCAACAGATGTAAATTATCACATTTTCCATTTAAAAGGAGGTTTATAACAGGTGAAGGGGGATAATAATTCATTACATTTATATAGCGCTTTTCTCAGTACTCAAAGCGTTATCCACACAGGGAGGAACCGGGAAGCGAACCTACAATCTTCCACAGTCTCCTTACTGCAAAGCAGCAGCACTACCACTGCACCACCTGTGAAGATAATATGTTACAGGCAGATAAAGTTTATCTATTTAAAGTTTATCTAATTTTTCCAAGGAGAAGTTATTACTTCACTATTATGGTATACTGTATATTAATTTGCCACATGAAATTTTGTTCAAAAAAGTGAATCATTTTATTTTGTAATCCTGTCTGCTGCTGCAGTTTGCAATGGGGCTAAAGGTTCCCGGGTTACAAAATGTGAGAACAAAAGTCTTAAACTTGTCCAATATGTCCAAGCCAAGATTGCTACTGTGCAATATATGAGATTTTGCAAAATAGCATATATCAGTTACTTTAGGAAGGAAGGAAAAGGAAAAAAGGCTAAACATTTTGGGAGATTCAGGTAAAAGAAGACCGGTTTTGCCCATCACCTCACTACCCATCATCCTGTGTGTCAAACTTTCAATCCCAGGGGTGCAGTTTCCTCCAGCATATAGTTTCACCTCAGAAAATTGTCTGTTATTGACATTATTAAATGTTGATATCCATATGGGAATTGTTGTCTTTGTTCTTTAGACAACTACATAATAATTACCACAAAAAATGTCACACAATCACTTGCAGACCTTATGCTTCCAAACATAACATGCTGTGAAAAAAGGGATGGATGTAATTTATATCACAGCACATGAACAACTAAACTTTTTGGTTCCCCCACACCCCCCCAATTCTGTGATAAAATCCAGTTAAACACACAAATACCAATGTATCTGTAAATACACAGGGAGAACATGCAAACTCCATGCACTCTGGCTCTGGAAGTCAGAAATGACAGATCTGCTGAACTTTTACCTGATTAAAACTAAATGTTTGCCTACAGTGTCTGTTCAGTTTTTGTCACTTGACTGCACACTATGCATGTGCTCACTCTACAAAGACCCTTCATTAATGCGGTAGTCATGTTTACTTTAATTAACCTTTACTGCTTCAGACTGAAAGCATTTGGCAAGTTTTAAGGCTTTTGCTTTCACGTTTGGACCCTGGGTAGCCACACTGTTAAATGCAAGAACAGACAAGGTATTATTTAAAATGTATTAAAAAAAAAAAAAAAACACTTCATTTTAGAATACAACAGAATGTGGAAAGTTAACATATACTATGACAGAAGAAATAACTGACTTGAAAAACACCAAACTTATCGTTTAACAAAAAGGCTGACCATTGGTTTGGGAAAGGCAGCACTGTACAAATTGGGACTGGTGATGACTCTCCTGATGCATCAGTTAACTGATATCCCATTCGTCACCTAGGATAACAGTTTGTGTAGTGACTAGTATGGAAATGCAAGTAAAAATGGACACAAATTGGTTCTCCTGCAGTTTTGCAAGGCTAAGCCTTTGCAAAAGGGCTGCTTAGGAAATAAGAACAGCCAATTGACAAGGTCTAGGATAAGGTGAGAAAGCTCCTTGGACATCCAATCTAATGAGAATGGAAGAGCAGGACAAGTTGGATGTCCTGACAATGCCTGGGAACACCCCAAGATCACCCGGACACTTCTGACGTGAAAAGGGGCATGTGGCTAGCTTTGACAGCCTGTTAGCAAGCAAACCTCATCTATACAAAGTAGCACAAAAAAACAAAAAAAAAAAACTGGATGAGTTTCAGAACTCCACATTCAGTATTTGATCTGTTTTAACATTCACTTATGGACCTGATAATGTTTAAAAACTTTTATACTATGTCTTTACATGGGACTTTGATAAAGTAATGCTAGAAAATACTAGAGTGGAGGGCCTGCACAGTTGTCAAGTCAAACACATAACTCATAACTTCAAAGGAGACCCAGAAGGTCTAAAGACACATTAATCATACCATTGACAAATCCCGGTTGTTGTTCTTCAGTTTCTCTTCTTGTCGCTCTGGAAAAATGTACAAGAGAAACAAAAGGTCAAATTTCATACATAGTGAAAATGAATCAATGAACCTAATTTAAGGTCATACATTCCTCAATCAGATCATCTTCTATACAACAAGAAAAAACACACATTGCTGCTCAAGCAATCAGTTTTACTACTTTTCAACTTTTAACCACTGATGTATAATTAATGTACACCCTTTGAGTATATACATCCAGAGTGAAATATGTACACAAGAAATTTGACAAACGAGGGGAGACTATTCATTCCACTTGTTGCTTTTTTGTTTAGCAAATAGCTAAGCTGTTCGAATATCGTATTCAGATTCCTCCTAAAGGTTGTCGAAGTTTCTGCTTCAACTCCATGTCTCGGTAGTTTGTACCAGAGCCCTGCAACTCTTTGTAAAGAAGTGCTTCCAGGCTCCAGTTTTAATCGCACTTCCCTTTAACTTCCATTGATGTCCTAGAGTACGAGATTTACCTGGTTTACATGCACATTAAAACACATGGTATGCAACACTTCTATTGCTAAAGACCAGAGAGATTATTTCAAATCCTTGGCATTACACTTGGTTGGAACCTGCAACAGTCATCTAAAGATATTCAGTGTCACTCCTTTGTTGCTGTACTACTTCTAAAAAAAAAAATCTCAGGCCTTATACATCAAACAGTAAGAATATTTACAACTACACTAAAAAGGGGAGACAAGTTACCCTATGAACTTCCACAAAATTCATAATATACTGTAAAACAAACACGGTAGAATTCCTGTCATTTACATTACCAAAAAGTAAAAGCCTGACTCTACGTTACCCTTACTCATTTAGTGCAGCCTACCAGCTAACAACTTATTATGCTTTTTAATGTGGTCACATGTTGATTACCACATGCAATAAAAGATTCACTGTACTATGTACACAAGACAATGAAGACTCTATAAACTATAATGGCAGTTGTAACAGTAGTGCAACGATAGCAAATAAGTCGTGAATACTTTCCAAAGCTGGATTTTTCAGTTTTGTAATTTTTTACTTGCTCTTCTATTATAAGTGATTAGGGCAAATAAAAAAGAAAATCTATTTTGTTAATCTCTATCTATAAATCACAAAACAGCAAAATTGTACTTTAGCACACAAATCTTGTTATTGACATATAATTTTCACTCTGGAGTCAGAAAGTGTCAAGAAATACAGTGCTAGCGCTGCTGCTTCACAGTAAGGAGAGCATGGGTTCACGTCCCGGGTCCTTCCTGCGTGGAGGCCGCTTTGAGTAGTGAGAAAAGTGCTACATAAATGTAAAGAATAATTATTATTACAATATGATCTGTGAATATATACCTACCCATTAATTTAATCTTTCATTTTATCAAGGATTTCTCTATTTTGTTTTCATCGTCCAATTCACCAGCCCCCAGGATAGTCTTATGATAGTCATATGCATGTTGTAACGAGTGGTCATTTCAGTCAAAGTTGCTCTTCTATCAGCTTGAATCAGTCGGCCCATTCATTCTCCTCTGACCTCTAGCATCAACAAGGCATTTTCGCCCACAGGACTGCCGCATACTGGATGTTTTTCCCTTTTCACACCATTCTTTGTAAACCCTAGAAATGGTTGTGCGTGAGAATCCCAGTAACGGAGCAGATTGTGAAATACTCAGACCGGCCCGTCTGGCACCAACAACCATGCCACGCTCAGAATTGCTTAAATCACCTTTCTTTCCCATTCTGACATTCAGTTTGGAGTTCAGGAGATTGTCTTGACCAGGACCACACCCCTAAATGCATTGAAGCAACTGCCATGTGATTGGTTGATTAGATAATTGCATTCATGAGAAACTGAACAGGTGTTCCTAATAATCCTTTAGGTAAGTGTGTATATACTAGTTATACCCACACAGAAATAAGATCTTAGTTCTAAGGTGCCATTTGCTCACATTTATTCTAAAATCTGAAGCTTGCCTCAATACTTGTATAGCACTCCTTTGATGGTATTCATTAGAAACAAATAGCTGAACACAAAACAAAAACATTTCCATGGGTTATCAGTAGAACTGGGTCTTAAATATTTAAAGTAAAACCATCTCCTTAGCAACAGCAGATCCGCAGAGATAATTTCTGTTCAAAAATAATGGTGCAATACCAAAGTACAGGTCTGTGCTCCCAGGTTTCAGCTCCTGCATGTCAATGATAACTGCAACAACACTCTCCTAATAACAGTTAAACAAAACCAATATAGTAAACCACTTCACACAAGTAATAAAAATATCTGTCTGACTTAGGGGTGAACACTTTCACCATTCTTCTTGGGCACTTTTAACTTCAAAATGAAAGCAAGCCCACATTTTTTTTTACTGCAAAGCAGCAGCGCTTCCACTGCACCATTTACAGAGCATGGTTCAAAAAAGGATAAATATCCAGCAAGCGGCAGTTCTGTTGGCAGAATGGCCAGACTGATTTTAGCTGACAAGAAAACTTGTTACAACCAAGGTATGCAGAAGGACATCACTGACCCCACAAAACATCAAACCCTAAAGAAGATGGGCTACAGCAGTAAGAGACCACAGCGGGCATCAATCCTGTCAGCAAAGAGCAGGCAACTGAGGCTACAATTCGCACAGGCTCACCAAAACTGGAAAATAGAAGGTTGTATAAATGTTGTCTGGTCTGATGACTCAATTTCTGCTGCAGTATTCGGATGGTAAGGTCAGCATTTGACTGCAACAACATGAAAGCATATTAATGGTTCAGGATGGTCCTGGTGGTGTAGTGGTGTGTGGGATATTTTCTTGGAACAATTTGGGCTCCTTAGTACCATTGAGCTTCATTTCACTTCCACAGACTATGCGAGTACTGTTTCTGACCATGTCCATCCCTTTATGACCGCAGTGCACCCATCTTCTGATGGCTACTTCCAGCAGGATAACGCACCATGTCACAAAGCTCAAATCATCTCAAACTGGTTTCCTTAACAAGACAATGGAGTTCACAGTACTCAAATGGCCTCTACAGTCACAGTCTACAGTCAATCTCAATCCAACAGAGTACCTTCGGGACACGGTGGAAAGGGAGATTCACAGCTGACAAATCTGCAGCAACTGCATGATCCTATCATGTCAATATGGACCAAAAATCCCTGAGGAATGTTTCAAGCACCTTGTTGAATCTGTGACACGAAGAATTAGAGCAGTTCTGAAGGAAAATGGGGTGTATATATATATATATATATATATATATATATACACACACACACACACACACACAGAGTCTCGCTTATCCGACATAAACGGGCCGGCAGAACGTCAGATAAGCGAAAATGTCGAATTAATGGGAGGTGTTAAGAAAAAGCCTATTAAACATCAAACTATGTTATAATTTTACACATTACGAACCTAATAATCATGTTTTACAACAAAACAGAAATTAACTGAAAAAATGAACTTACAGTTAGAATTGTCTGAAGTTAAATACAGTATGAACTTAAAAAGTGATGATTTAAAGAAATTTCTGATCGTAGGGTGCTGTTTCTTCACTGCCAAGTCTCGCCATATTTGCAGCATCATTATGTCGATTCCTGTAGCTTCTTCTTGTTGCTCAATGTATTTAATTGCAGTTTCTAGAGCCTTAACTCCATCACCCATATAGTCAACATCCGTACGAGTGTATACGGTTTACTACAGCATTGTGACTGCGTGTGTGTGTGTGTGTGTGTTTGTGCCGAGACGTGCGTGCTGTGACATGCGAGTCCCCGTCTTGCACCCGAAAACACGAAGCCGAGTCTCAGTACTTTAGCAACACCAGCTTTATTCAGCTTGAAACAGCAACAGCGCGGTTATTTATTGTAGCGGGATCTGCCAGTCTCCTATACACAGCCACAGCAGTCAGGCAGGGTCGTGGCCAAGTAACTGTGCCCTGTGCATTTATAATGTTCCTTGTATCACCTATCGACGGCAGGCGCTTATAGCCTATCAGGATTTGCTTTTACAGCGAACTGCTTCGGCGCTGGGAGACTGCGATTGCTTTGGAACGCTCTTCCGTGTGTCATCCTGTTGGGTGGAATCCCACAAGAGTTTAGAAACTCACTCACACCAGCCGTGATTCTTTTCAAAGGTAAAGTGCAGGTTAATTTGTTTTATGTATTTTTACTTTATATTTTGCATTAATCAGTTTTATATGAATAGTTTTGGGTTGTGGATTTCTTATGGGGAAATTTGCTTCGATATATCAGTGCTTTGGACTGCAAGAACGTTTCTGGAACAAATTACGCTCGCAAACCGAGGTTCCACTGTAATTAGCTGCGGTAGAGTCGGGAGGAACAAAAAAAAAAAAAAGACTACGCTCACAATTCTTGTTTTTTTTTTTGTGCAGTGGGACGTTGGATAATACGGAATGTTGGTTAAGTGAAGGTAGGATAAGCAAGACTCTACTGTGTGTGTATTATATATATATATATATATATATATATATATATATATATATATATATATATATATATATACACACACATATACATACACACACACACACACACACATATATACAAAAATAGACACATTTTTACCAATTTTTTTCTTCTGCTGGCGTCCAGTTGATTCTGTTATTGTCTCTTTCTTCTTCTCCACTGAAGATGAGGTTGCAGCAAAAGGGGGAAGAAAAAAAAAAAAAAAAAAAAGGATGATTACATTGATATCAGAAAAACAAAACAAGCACTAAATTCTTGAACCTCCACTGAAAGTTGCAATGCTCACGTTTTTTACTCTGCTTTTCCACTTCAGCCTTGAGCCTCTTGTATTTATCTGTCCTATAGACGAGCACCCAGGTTATACCTATGCACAAAAGAAAAAAACCAAAATGTTTTTAATCAATATACTTTCAAGATGTAAAGCACATACACATAAAAATAGGAAAAACTGATTATGGAATTTTAAACACAGAACAAAATTACATTTATACGAATGATACAAAATATGCCAATTTACTGTATGTCATGTCTTAACAGAGCTCAACATGAAGTTCTTGCTATCATTACAAGTGTTGCGCTAGACTTTTTTGCTCAATGTTGCTTTTTAGCTGCGGTGGGCTGGCGCCTTGCCCTGGGGTTTGTTTCCTGCCTTGTGCCAGGTGTTGGCTGGGATTGGCTCCAGCAGACCCCTGTGACCCTGTAGTTAGGATATAGCGGGTTGGATAATGGATGGATGGATGTTGCTTTTTAGATCAGCACAATGTACCCGGGTTTTATTGCGAGACAGGAGTGCGAGGTAGTACTGGACGCCAAATTAACTATCTACAGGAAATGCAGCCACTTTTTTTTTTGTTACTTAAGGAGATTTGGATAGATTTTTAGGTTGAGAATATATGCTGCAGTCAGACTGACCTGAATTTCATCTCACCCCCATTGTCTTTTGGATGAGCTGTGAACTTGGAGACGTGACATGGTGAGCACTGAGGATCCAAAGGCTGCTACGTTCTCAATCACTTTTTAAATTTAACAGATTATCGCATCTCATGGCAAGTTCAGAGACATTCAGGTATTGTGAGCAACCAACTTAAACCTCCTATTTCTGATGCAATTTAATGCCAGGTGGACTACATCTGATACAATCAGACGGAGTGGAAAAAGAGTCTGGAGACTTGTGTGACTTAAGATACTAAAAAGTGAGCACACTTCAATTAAAGCTTAAATGTGTGATGCAAACTCTGAAATGCAGTTGGAATTCATCCACTTTGCCAAAAAGGTGGGCTTCACCATCTTGTTGATGCCTATTTTTAAAATCCTGCAACTGAAAAAGATTCACTCTGTTGTGAACGCAGAGGAGTCCATTCTTAATGCTGGTGTCTCCAACTAGGACCCAACAACATCATCTTCCTCTAGCTGGACGTGCCACCTGATGCCTTTAAAAGTAAACCTGTGGTACTACTACCACCTACAAGCCTGTTATCGACAGCACCAGCTCTTTTCTTTCCACACTTTTTGACCAGCTCTTCTCTTCATATTGCCACTTTACAGCATTGGTCAGTATTGGCTTGGGTTTATATCAAATTTTAGTCTCCATTCTCCAAGAATATACGAGATGAAATTACATGGCGTAAGTTAAATATTCAAAAAATATGTTTGGCTGGAGTATTCCTTTAAATAATCAAGTATTGGGAAACCAGGGTTTATTTTGTCAGAAAGGACTCGCCCACTACATTCTCAAATTTAGTTGTTGCCAACAGGTCACAGGTTCAAGGATTAAAATTAACCAGTTTAAATACTCCATTTGTTTAACTTTAATAAACAGGCACAAACTTAAACCAGGCAATAAAAACGTATTGTTTACATCAGTCAAGTATTAATGCTAGTTTAATTTTTTGTGGATAATATGCAGCATCTGATGGTGCACCTTAAGTTTGTTCTCTGCCATTGTGATGTGTTTTTAATATTACTTTTGTTTTTTAAATTCTTCTTTCTAAAACTTAATGACAATCCAAATTTTTCTATCGAGTCAACAAAAAATTGCACGCATGGATGGATAGAACGTGCAGCATCCAGAATCTTCGACGAGACCAGACCTGTTTTTGGGAGTTGTGTGGCAATAGCGCTAAGCACTGAGCCATCCTATTGCCTCTTGCACGATATCGTCAATGTCACCATTTGCCAGCCAGGCTTCTGAGATGTGGGATTTGCACAGCATGACTGATTGGTGGCAGGTGCCATTGAAAATCCAAGTCAAGGTGAAAGGTTACATCTTATATTTCAAGTCTTCATTGATTCAAAAGGGTTTATTTTCAAAATTGGAGATTGTCTTTCTACCATATAAATTATCCTTCACCCCTCATTAATTTCAAATGCTTCTCAACTTAACACGGAAAGAAAAACAGCTGAGCAGAAGGAAAAAAAAAAGAGCTATATAAAAACACCCACCACGAAAATATTACAACTTCAACATTAACACAAAACGAACGACTGGAACCTTTCCTTCCGAGCACCCTGCCTTGAATGACTGCCGTCCTCATCACTCACCTTCCGCCAGCAGCGCCGTGCATACCGATATAAACACAATAAGAATCGTGTCCGCGAACATGGTACTCATCTTGTCGCTGCCGTTGTCGTTACTTCCTCCACCAACTCCACTTCTTTAGCGATGTGGTCGCTAAAAATCCTAAAGTCCAGTCAGCACGGTCAGTGGTGGCGTTCCCGGGGCATGCTGGGAAACAAGAAGACTTGAGCCTTCTTTATCCCAGCCGAGCGGTATACTGACATCTAGTGTGTGGAAGGAGAATTAATCATTGACAGCAAATTCTAAAGATGACGTGTCTAGGTCAGGGGTTCTCAGTCGCGGTCCTGGGGCTGCCGTCGTGGCTAAAGATTTTCTTTCCAACTAGTTTCCTAATTAGATGACAGTCCTTGCCGATAATGAAACATGGTATTTAACTCCCCTTCTATTTTCCCTTTATCTGCTCCCCTTGAGGGACATCTTTTACAAACATGATGTCGCGTATCATTGTTATGCTGATGATACGCAACTGTACCTCAAAGTTAGTTCTGACATCACCTCATCTGTTAAAAAGCTGTTGAAATGCTTTGAGGATATTAAATATTGGATGGCACAACATTTCTTGCAATTAAACGAAAATAAAACAGAAGTCATTATTTTTGGTCCTACAACATCTGCAATCATGCAGTTAGATAGATAGATAGATAGATAGATAGATAGATAGATAGATAGATAGATAGATAGATAGATAGATACTTTATTAATCCCAAGGGAAAATTCACATACTCCAGCAGCAGCATATTGATAAAAAAAAAAAAATAAATTAAAGAGTGATAACAATGCAGGTATAACAGACAATAACTTTGTATGATGTTAACATTTACCAAGTGGTGGAACTGAAGAGTTGCATAGTGTGGGGGGTCTCCTCAGTCTGTCAGTGGAGCAGGACGGTGACAGCAGTCTGTCGCTGAAGCTGCTCCTCAGTCTGGAGATGATCCTGTTCAGTGGATGCTGTGAATTCTCCATGATTGACAGGAGTCTGCTCAGCGCCCGTCGTTCTGCCACGGATGTCAAACTGTCCAGCTCTGTGCCTACAATAGAGCCTGCCTTCCTCACCAGTTTGTCCAGGTGTGAGGCGTCCCTCTTCTTTATGCTGCCTCCCCAGCACACCACTGCGTAGAAGAGGGCGCTCGTCACAACCGTCTGATAGAACATCTGCAGCATCTTATTGCAGATGTTGAAGGACGCCAGCCTTCTAAGGAAGTATAGTCGGCTCTGTCCTCTCTTGCACAGAGCATCAGTATTGGCAGTCCAGTCCAGTTTATCATCCAGCTGCACTCCCAGGTATTTATAGGTCTGTACCCTCTGCACAGTCACCTCTGATGATCATGGGGTCCATGAGGGGCCTGGGCCTCCTAAAATCCACCACCAGCTCCTTGGTTTTGCTAGTGTTCAGTTGTAGGTGGTTTGAGTCGCACCATTTAACAAAGTCCTTGATTAAGTTCCTATACTCCTCCTCTTGCCAACTCCTGATGCAGCCCACCATAGCAGTGTCGTCAGCGAACGTTTGCACGTGGCAGGACTCCGAGTTGTTTTGGAAGTCCGATGTATGTTGACTGAACAGGACCGGAGAAAGTCCAGTCCCCTGTGGCGCTCCTGCGCTGCTGACCACAATGTCAGACCTGCAGTTCCCGAGATGCACATACTGAGGTCTGTCTGTAACATAAGGACCTTTGGTGGCAATGATTCATAATGATGTTAGGAACCTAGGTATCATCTTTGAGTCATCACTAAGTTTTGAAAAACATATCTCCATGGTCGTAAAGTCCAGTTTTACCAAATGAGGCAAATTTCTAAACTAAAATCCCTTTCTGTCACAGAAGGACTTAGAAACAGTCTTTCATGCCTTTATTACATCTCGCCTTGATTTTTGTAATTCCTTATAGGTGGGTCTGCCAAAATCTGCTCTGTTGCACCTTCAGCTGGTTCAGAACGCTGCAGCTAGATTTTTGAATGGGTCGAGAAAAAGGGATCACATCTCCCCCATTTTAGCCTCTCTCCACTGGCTACCGGTGAGGTGTCACATTGATTTTAAAATCTTGTTGTTTGTTTTTAAAGCCTTGCATGATCTCGCTCCAAAATATATCTGTGACCTCCTTCACCCCTATGTGGCACAGAGAGCACTGAGGTCATCTGAACGACTGCTCCTTGTAGTGCCAAGATCTCAGCTGAAGTCGAGGGAAGACGGAGCTTTCTCAGTTGTTGCTCCGAGACTAGCGTTTCTCAACCTTTTAAGTATTTGCGACTCAAGTTTTCATAACAGTTTTAATCGCGCCCCCCTAAGGTTTTTTTGAAAGGAGCCCACTAATACCAATTTGTTCTTTTTTAATTAATGATATATCATACATGCATATTTTATTATACCTATTTAACTTTTATCGACATTTATCTAACTCTAGATTTATTTTTCTAGTATCAGAATGTAGTTTAAGTTTATTTGTTTTGGTTTCTATAGATGTATTTTTCATATTTTCGATTCTTGCTTTTTTTTCACATCTTCGCGCCCCCTTTTGGTTACTTTTTGCCACCCTAGGGGGGCCCACCCCACCATTTGAGAACCACTGCCCCTGACTTTGGAATGACTTGCCTTCTCACATCAGGTCTTGATCGTCTATCGAGGTTTTTAAAAGTCGACTTACGATCTACTTGTTTTCTTCTGTCTTTTACTGTATATAATAGGACTGTGGTGGATTTTAAAATGGGTTGTTTCATTAATCTGCTTTTGCATGATTGTTTGTATTGTGTTTATTTTAATGCTTTTTTGTACAGCACTTTGGCACAACCTCTGTTGTTTTAAATGTGCTTTTATAAATAAAATAATCTAATCTAATCTATTTGGCATGTTAGTGCTTTCATTTACCCAAGAGAAATTTTAATTGCACTGTACAGATTCCTTCTCTGAGAACATTTTCCATGTGTTTTGTGGGCCAGAACAGATTTAAACTTAAGGGTTTTTCCAATTCCCCTCTCATTTATTTCTAAACATATTTTAACACAGGTTCTTCATGGTGCATATGCACAGGTTTAAAAAGAAGCACATTAGCTGGAGAGCTTCTGGCTTATTGATTATCTGCATTTCAGTATTAACTAATGTCTGGTTAAGAAAACAAGCAACAATCAAAACTTAAATGCAGTTGCTAAAAACTAAAATAGACAATTAATGGTTCTGAATTTTAACAGGCAAGATAAGTAAAATTAAGTCCAAAAAGATATTACTTTAGTAGTAAATAAAAGGGTTCTAATTAAGAAATTGGTTGAAATGAAAACCTGCAGCCACTGCAGACCTCCAGGACTGTAACTGAGGACCTCTGATCTACAATGTAGCTAAACTTTGTCTTGGATGAATGAAAGCGCTAACAAGGCATGTACTCACCTAAAGGATTATTAGGAACACCTGTTCAATTTCTCATGAATGCAATTCTCTAATCAACCAATCACATGGCAGTTGCTTCAATGCATTTAGGGGTGTGGTCCTGGTCAAGTCAATCTCCTGAACTCCAAACTGAATGTCAGAATGGCAAAGAAAGGGGATTTAAGCAATTTGGAGCGTGGCATGGTTGTTGGTGCCAGACGGGCCGGTCTGAGTATTTCACAATCTGCTCAGTTACTGGGATTTTCACGCACAACCATTTCTAGGGTTTACAAAGAATGGAGTGAAAAGGGAAAAACATCCAGTATGCGGCAGTCCTGTGGGCGAAAATGTCTTGTTGATGCTAGAGGTCAGAGGAGAATGGGCCGACTGATTCAAGCTGATAGAAGAGCAACTTTGACTGAAATTACCACTCGTTACAACCGAGGTATGCAGCAAAGCATTTGTGAAGCCACAACACGCACAACCTTGAGGCGGATGGGCTACAACAGCAGAAGACCCCACCGGGTACCACTCATCTCCACTACAAATAGGAAAAAGAGGCTACAATTTGCACGAGCTCACCAAAATTGGACAGCTGAAGACTGGAAAAATGTTGCCTGGTCTGATGAGTCTCGATTTCTGTTGAGACATTCAAATGGTAGAGTCAGAATTTGACGTAAACAGAATGAGAACGTGGATCCATCATGCCTTGTTACCACTGTGCAGGCTGGTGGTGGTGGTGTAATGGTGTGGGGGATGTTTTCTTGGCACACTTTAGGCCCCTTAGTGCCAATTGGGCATCGATTAAATGCCACGGGCTACCTGAGCATTGTTTCTGACCATGTCCATCCCTTCATGACCACCATGGACCCATCCTCTGATGGCTACTTCCAGCAGGATAATGCACCATGTCACAAAGCTCGAATCATTTCAAATTGGTTTCTTGAACATGACAATGAGTTCACTGTACTAAAATGGCCCCCACAGTCACCAGATCTCAACCCAATAGAGCATCTTTGGGATGTGGTGGAACGGGAGCTTCGTGCCCTGGATGTGCATCCCACAAATCTCCATCAACTGCAAGATGCTATCCTATCAATATGGGCCAACATTTCTAAAGAATGCTTTCAGCACCTTATTGAATCAATGCCACGTAGAATTAAGGCAGTTCTGAAGGCGAAAGGGGGTCAAACACCATATTAGTATGGTGGTCCTAATAATCCTTTAGGTGAGTGTATATTTAAATTCCAATTCTCATTGTTAGCAAATACTGAGTTCTAATTAGGAAACTGGCTGGAATAAAAACCTGTCGCCACTGCGGCCCTCAAGGACTGTAATTGAGGACACCCGCTCTAGGTATTGCAGGCTGTAGTTGCACTCTGTTGATCTCTCACACACACACACACAGATGTGCTTCTCAAATGTGGTCCAAGTAGCTGCAATGGTCTACGTGTGTTTCTGTCTGTCTGTCTAGTCTTTTGCAGCACTCACTACAATATTCAAATTGTATCATTAAGCATCAGTACCCTTGTAGTGCGGAGCTCCTGAATTGACCACTTTTTTATCTTTTTATTTTCTCTCATCATCAAGTCTTTTTTTCACTTTCTTTTGCTTTCTCCCTGAAACACTAGCATCGGTTTAAAATGCATGGACTGGAGGATCTGGGGACGGGTGTTCTATGAAGAAGTCTTGTGGGCGGAGCCTTTGCAGTGACAGATTTCACAATTTGCTATTCACTACAAACTTTTTAATGAGTTGTCCCCAGATGTGCATTCTTCATTTGAGAATCCACATCTGGTCATGCAAGACTACTGGCAGTTTTGTTTGATTGCTGTTCAGAGTTTAGCATTCATACTGTATTACGTAACAAAAGGGAACCGAATTGTCAATAGAAGCAATACCTCATGCTTGACATAAATGTCAGATGTTTTAGTATACAAGAGAAAATAAAATGAATGGATCATTAGACAGATTGGGAGAGCATGGAGGGTCATGAGGTCGCTGGAAAGGGGTGTGTGGCGCTCCTGATATCTCTGCAAAAGGATGAAGGTCCAAGTCTTTAGAGTTCTGGTGCTTCCTGTTTGTGAGACATGAACGTTATCCAGTGACCTGAGATGAGGATTGGACTCCTCCGGTACTGTGTCTCTTCTGAGAATCCCTGGGTACTGCTGGTTGACTTTATGTTGTTCACAGAGTCCTGAATGAGGCACATTACCTGCATTGTGAGGGAGTGTCAGTTACGGCACTACGGCAATGTGGCGCGGTTCCCCGAGGGTGATCCAGCTCACAGGACCCTCATTGTTGGATCAGGCCAAGGGGACGCCCATGTAACACAGATGGAGCTTGTAGGACATCCCTTTCCAAAACTGTCATTACAGTGAGCCCAATTCACAAAAGTCTCAAAAAGACATCCAAAAATGCCCAGTTGTGGGGTAAAAACCCTGGTTAAACATAGAAATTGCCTCATGGAATCTTTATAAAATTAAAAATGTTTTCTTCACAAAACTACTGTGTTATATGATGATGCTTCGAAGAGTACAAAAGGGATACAAGAGTACAAAAGTCCTGCTACAGGAAATTTCAAAGCGAACAAAGTTCCAATAGAAAATCAATAAGAAGTCAGAAGAACAGAGAAGATGGTAAAAGAAATAATCTAATAATATCAAAAAAGCATTAAGCACAGCCAAACACATGGAAACTCATCAACTCATTGAAAAATAAACTGCCAGGAACTGTGAGAGACCCTTTGGATTTCATCATGTGTTGTGTGCAGCAAAGCGCTACGCCACTGCATGCAACCTGACTTGGTATTTAGTGTTACACAATTGATAACGATTTCAACCATAGCATGGAAACTCATACCACAAATATAGCAAAGTTGCAAAACATTTAAATTAATTTATTAGGTTAAATTAGATAAACTTTATTAATACCAAGCGTAGTGAGAAGTCAAGCAAAATGACACCTTTTATTAGCTAACTAAAAAGAATACAATATCATATTATAATATAATAGTATTTATAATATTTAATTAGCCAGTAAAATGTGTAATTTTGCTTCAGTTCTCACTACATTCATAATGGCTAACATGGTACAACACCCTAGTACTACTTAATACCAACTGGAAATTCAGATGCATACACTAGCAGAAATATAAAAATCAAGGATACAGACTCACAGGACAGATAATAAAGTCAATCAATCAATCAACCAATAGATAAATAAAGAATAAATAAACTAAAAGTTGGTGATTCACTTTTCTGTCTACTAAGCTAATCTCTTCTTAAAGCACCAAACACAGAAAAAGTGGACTACACTCTTATCCTATAGAGCCACCTACTGGGCATTCAGTGTATTATAACAAAACACCTTGGTGAGCTATCAACTGTTTTCAAAGAACAATAATTAATAATATTAACTTTTTTAGCTGACACCTTTATGCAAGGCAACTTACCAGGCTCGAGAGATATAATTGGTTTCCTTTTCAAGTTGGAGCACAGGCAGATGAAGTGCACATAGTTACACAGTGTCAGTAGGGGGATTTGAACCCACAACCTTAGGCTTTGAGGTCCAAAGCCTTAACCATTCTGTCACTGGTTTATATGGAAAACCTCATTAAAATAAAATGGAAAAAAATAAAAGCATGTACATCCATCCATCCATCAATTGTATAACCCGCTGAATCCGAATAGGGTCACGGGGGTCTGCTGGAGCCAATCCTAGCCAACACAGGGCACAAGGCAGGAACCAATCCTGGGCAGGGTGCCAACCCACCACAGGACAAGCATGTACATAGGATTGTGGAATACTTTCAATAATGCACAATGAAGTATATAAGGACAAGCAAGTTTTATAGATAAATAAATAACTGTCAGTGCTGTATTAGCAAATTACACTTTTCTCAACTGAATTTAGAAAAAGTAAGTAACATAAAGTCTGACTGTGATACTGAGAAGAGATGTCAAAGCTTGGTATTTGATACCAAGGAATATTCATTTTATATAGTGACTTTCACAGTGAGCATCATCACAGATTGTCTCTCTATTATAAAAGAAAATCTTGAGATGAGACAAGACTAATGCCAAGAGATTATTTCAGGTTGGTAGAGGAGGTTCTGCCCTCCTCTCAACCATTTCCAGTTAACGGTCCACGGCCACGGTCCTCTCACATCTCTTGTGCTCTCAGCTCTTATACATTTTTATGTTTTCCTCACTATAAGTTCCCAACAAAAGAAGACTTTTAATGTCCAAATCTTGATGAAGAATTTTATCCCGAAAGGTTATCAATAGAAGAAATGAGTACACGGGCAGTCCTAGCACCATGAAACGATGAAGTAAAATGAATTAACATGAAAATTGTCGATCGGTTACACGGCAAATTGGTTAAATGCGTATCAATAGACTATGCTGAAACAGTTGATGGTGATGATGTGGACGATGAAAACATCAACTTACAATATCCTATAAAATATCTACAACCGTTAACACCATCTGGTCTCCCACCGGCCGAATTACTGTTGAAAGAAGGATGTATCGTAATGTTATTGCATAATAATTTATGTCTGAGTGATGGGCTATGCAATTGGACAAGATTAGTTGCATTTAAATTTAGTACATTTATTAGTAACTACAGGGGGATAAAATTGATGAGTCACAGCATGAAGTTATGTGAAAGAGTAGTGGAAGCTAGGTTAAGAAGGGAGGTGATGATTACTTAGCAGCAGTATAGTTTCATGCCAAGAAAGAGCACCACAGATGTGATGTTTGCTCTAAGGATGCTGACGGAGAAGTATAGAGAAGGCCAGAAGGAGTTGCATTGGGTCTTTGTGGACCTGGAGAAAGCATATGACAGGGTGCCTTGAAAGGCGTTGTGGTATTGTATGAGGAAGTTGGGAGTGGCAGAGAAGTACAAAAGAGTGGTACAGGATATGTACGAGGGAAGTGTGACCATGGTGAGGTCTACGGTAGGAGTGATGGAGGTGGGATTACATCAGGGATCGGCTCTGAACCCTTTCTTATTTGCAATGGTGATGAACAGGTTGACAGACGAGATTAGACAGGAGTCCCCGTGGACTGTGATGTTTGCTGATGACATTGTGATCTGTAGCGATAGTAGGGAGCAGGTTGAGGAGACCCTGGAGAGGTGAAGATATGCTCTGGAGAGGAGAGGAATGAAGGTCAGTAGGATCAAGACAGAATACATTTGTGTAAATGAGAGGGAGGTCAGTGGAGTGGTGAGGATGAGGGGAGTAGAGTTGGCAAAGGTGGATGGATGAGTTTACTTGGGATCAACAGTACAGAGTAATGGGGATTGTGGATGAGAGGTGAAGAAGAGAGTGTAGGCAGGGTGGAGTGGGTGGAGAAGAGCGTAAGGAGTGATTTGTGACAGACGGTTGTCAGCAACAGTGAAAGGGAAGGTCTACAGGACGGTAGTGAGACCAGCTATGTTATATGGGCTGGAGACGGTGGCACAGGAGACAGAGCTGGAGGTGGCAGAGTTAAAGATGCTAAGATTTCCAATGGGAGTGAGGAGGATGGATAGGATTAGAAATGAGGACATTAGAGGGTCAGCTGAAGTTAGATGGTTGGGAGACAAAGTCAGAGAGGCGAGATGTTGATTTGGACATGTGCAGAGTAGAGATGCTGAGTATATTGGGAGAAGGATGCTAAGGATAGAGCTGCCAGGGAAGAGGAAAAAGAGGAAGGCATAAGAGAAGGTTTATGGATGTGGTGAGAGAGGACATGCAGGTGATGGGTGTAACAGAACAAGATGCAGAGGACAGAAAGATATGAAAGAAGATGATCCGCTGTGGCGACCCCTAACAGGAGCAGCCGAAAGAAGAAGAAGAAGTTGTGTTTAAATTTGGTCAAACAATTCTGACATGTAAAATTTAACAGGCGACAAGAAAGGTAATGTAGTACATCTTCCACGGATAACATGAGACACCAACGGAGATCTTTATATGCCATTTGTATTAAAACGTTTACAGTTTCCCATTAGAATAGATTTTCTTATGATAATTAACAAATCACAGAGACAAACATTCGAAAAAGTTGGTTTATTTATTAGAGAAAAAGAAACAATATTCACTCATGGGCAGTTATACATTGCATTGTCACAATGTAAGTCCAAACACAGAATCAAAATTCAATGCAATATTAAAGAAAAGTTAATTTCAAATATTGTTTTTACAGTAAAAGTGGAAGTTTATAAAGTATTTGTGTGTTGATTTCAAAGTCAAACAGAACAAAAACGTATAACGCAATGAATACCCCTAACGCAACATGAAACATAATTTTCTTTCAATTTATTATGTTTTACTATTTATTACTATGGTTAATTACTTGCTGTAATGTAAAATAGTTCTATTATGCATATGTAACAATTCCCATGAAAATAACAATCTGTTTAAATTGTACATTCGCTTCTTCATACGCGAGCGGCAGAGCTGTGAAGTGGCTAGTGCATAGCACCTGCCCGGTAGTTGGTGAGCGAAGCGAGCAGGAGGCAAAGCCTCCTAGTTTAACAAAGAAAAAGATTAGATTGCAAAGCAATACAAGAAAGCAAGGAAGATAAGAAGATGATCAATATCCAAGAATGAAAAGTAGTGTGTATATAAATCAATCGGTCAATCAAACAATCGATCTAATGTTCCATCCATATTTACAGTTTGATCTGATTGCTTATCCAGCCCTGCAAGCAGATCCTGCCTTGCAGGGAAAACTTGGGGACTGGTGGCAGGATTGATATTCCAGCCACTGTAAAGAAACCTCACACTGTTCCAGTGTGGTGCTGAGGTGTCACCCATTGCATGGACGCACTTTGGGGTCCCAGTCCGGGTGGTTCATTGTGTGGTGGGTGAGGCAATGTGCTGTATCAGTACACACTCCTGACCTCTCTCTCTCTCTCTCTCTCTCTCTATTTCTCTGATTGCTTATATACATAAAGTGGAACCTGAGGCACAATTAGAGAAACAATCACCTCATGCACGTACCAAATCTCTTTACCAAGACTGCAAAACAATATGCTCTGCTTAGTACTCAGTTACTCAGTTAGCAATTTCAAAGCACACAATGTGCAAAATATTACACACTGTTCTCTATATTACACACAGTTTACAAAACTGAACCATGTCATGTGTTCATTGGAAAAAAAAAGCCAATCAAAATGCAACACTAATTGGTTAACAGGTGTCACACACGCACGCATGGGAGGCAGCTAAAGGGCTCGAGTGAAGGCAGTTCTGAGGCATGCCGGGATGTGGCAGAGTGCACTAACTCTCTTTCTCACTTCCCTGTAGACCAAAACCGGGAGGTTCCACCTGTCTCTCTTGACGTCACTTCTGGGACCGAGCCAATGGAGACAGACCTTGCCAGCTCCGGCCCCCCTGATGTCACATCCGGGCCTAATCCAATGAATGATGAACACGTGCCCGATCCTTATGACCTCACTTCCTGCCTCCCCCTTTAAAAGCCTTCCCTTTTCCCTTCTCTGACAGTCTTGTTTTGGACTCTGTTGTAAGCACTGCAGTGCTGGTATTTTGAAAAGAAAACGACTTTTGCAGCCAGGATACCAAATTACGTGGGTGGCTGCCCCAAACCTTTTTCTGTCTTTGTCTCGTTTTGTGACACAGGTTACACCCGATCCTCTAGTGTGAGAACTTAAATAGCAAAGCATGAGCAACAGGTTTGTTATCTTGCTTCGGACAACAATAGAGCCAAATATTGCTCGGAGCTGAAGAAGTGTGAGGGTAAGAGGAGGACATGGATGAAGGAAGAATACTAAAATGGTCCATAACTAATGAAGTAGATGCCACCATGGTTGATTATGTGGTCAATCATGGTTTGAGTATGAGGGGAGGTGGGTAAAGAGCAGCTGGTGTCATCCGAACATTCAGAAATGAAAACAGATAAGTAACCTTCAGACTTTCAAGGTCCGGTGATATTTTTTACATCACTACAAACAGTAGTACTACCACATCTATGGTAAAAAATAAAAAACATAAAACATAAAAATTACAGTAAATGTACAACATTTCATTTTGTTCTACAAAGAATCTTGCACCCTAACCATTCACATCATGGTTATACAGGACTGAAAGATGGCCACTTGCTGGTGGAAGAAACCAGCTCTTTATCCCACAGCTAGAGGAGCATATTGAGAGTACTTCAAAATCATATTCTCTCATACACCACCATCTTCAGTGATATCAGATGGCTCAGTTTCTCAGCATTGTCCCATCTCCTTTATTGGCATCACATCAGAATGAAGCAGCTGTACAGAGTGCCATTTGAGAGTAAAAGAACTTTGCTATGAATTTGTGCAGGTGAGCCATTCCTAGTTCTAATTCTAGTTACTCTACACAGTAACAGTGCATATAGTCAATGCCCATACAGTATTAACTGCTCCACATCTGTTTAGAGCAGAGGTATCCAACACGTCGCTCACCAGCTGCTGGTAGCTTGCAACCTCTTTCCAAATAGCTCGCCAAAGGGTTAAAGAATTCTATATAAATTTGAAAACTTGATTAGTCAAATTAGGGGGTGGGCGATCTTTCCAAAAAATCATATCACGATTGTTTTAACACAAAATCACGATCCGCAATCTGAACTACAATATATTTTCAACGTGGCATACACTTAAGAGAATATCCGGAATCAAACTCATCAAGACCTCAGTAACATACCAAACAAAGTTGAATTCAATTGTTCTCTCGTTCGCTAGCTAACCGGAGTTAAGGACCACCCCAGAAGCTAGCGAGTGAGTGAAGAAGGCCCCTGCCCTCGGCCTGTTGCGTATTTTTCAGATTTGCGCAAATAAATCGATACCGCAAGCGAACTATGATACATAGTGTAATGAGAGAAGTCACAAAATCCATCCATTTTCCAACCCGCTGAATCCGAATACAGGGTCACGGGGGTCTGCTGGAGCCAATCCCAGCCAACACAGGGCACAAGGCAGGAACCAATCCTGCGCGCGCCCACACACACACACACACACAAACACACCAAGCACACACTAGGGCCAATTTAGAATCACCAATCCACCTAACCTGCATGTCTTTGGATTGTGGGAGGAAACCCACGCAGACACGGGGAGAACATGCAAACTCCACGCAGGGAGGACCCGGGAAGCGAACCCAGGTCTCCTAACTGCGAGGCAGCAGCGCTACCACTGCGCCACAGTGCCGCCCATAGTCACAAAATCAACTGGAATATTCAAGCAAATTATAGAAAAAAAACCCAATCTAACTCTATTAAGAAGTTCTCTCATGAAAAGCGGACAGACATACAGAGAGACATTGGATTTTATATATTACATATTAGTAAACCTTCAAAATAATGTGCAGTTAAAGTCTCAACAGCATTCTCAGCATTTCTGGAGCTCAGTAGAGTCAGATAACTAGACGAATCTTCACCAAGCAGCTCTGAAAATGTCTGCTTTGTTTTGGTCTCCATACCTCTGTGACTCTGACATGAATGTCATGAAATCAAAGTTCAGAACACGACTGACAGACGGACATTTAAATGACTCCATAAGAGTGAACCTGAGTGGCTCCATTCCACCATACACCTCAGTGACAGTCATCTGACTAACTAAAAACACATCACACATACAACTGGACATGTGAATAAAGTGACACAGTGACATGTAACAAAGTGACAAATGAAGAAGGAATATCTGTGTATTTGAAATTGCATTGTTTTGTTTTGACAGCATTCATGTTTTAATTCAATAGTGTGAGAAAACTAGAAAAAGCATACAGACATATAAAATGCACTTGCAGGTGAACTAAATATTTTTTTGTGATGTTTTAATGCAAAATGTGAGTTGTGGACGCCAACAGTTTGTAAATGTTCAGGCAAAACAAGCGTATTCAGTTTGTTTGGGTTGAAATAAGCTATGAGAATAAACGTTAGAAAACATGAGTAGCTCTCGGCCATTTTCATTTTGTAAAAGTAGCTCTCAGGGGAAAAAAGGTTGGAGACTCCTGGTTTAGAGTGTCAGAATCATGGAGCTGCCAGTGTGCATCATGAGTACATTTATGTTGACGAGGCTGGCTTCAACTTGAACAGAACAAGGTGCAGGTGAAGAAATATCCTAGGAAAAGGGTGCCATTATCAATGTTCCAGGACAGTGAGGTGGTAACATTACTACTGTATGTGTGCTGCCATGGGACAGAATGGGGTCTTACATTACCATGCCATTCTTGGTCCATACAGTACCGACCACTTCATAACATTTCTCGACACCCTACACAACAGCCTGAAGGGATCATCAGAAGGGACCACAGCAGTCCGTGTTTGTCATCATCTTAGATGATTTGGGTTTCCACTGGTCTACTATGGTCCAAAATTGTTTTATCAACCATCCACAAATGTCTGTGCTGTATCTCCCACCATGCTCTCCATTTTCAAGCCTCATTGAAGAAATGTTCTTATCATGGAGGTGGAAGGTATATAATTACCAGCAAGAGTGGTATTTGGGGGTGGCAAGGGGGCGACCACTCCAGGTCCCACGCCTAAAGGGGCCCCACTTTTGAGATCCACATGTCCCGTTCGAGCAGATTTGTCAAGTTATATTCTCCAGTATGTATATATATATATGAGAAGCTTCTAAGAGGAACCCTTTTAAAATTCCTCTTCAAGGTCAAATTCCGTACATGTACGTCTTTAAAAACATTCCATAGTCCACCTTCATCGTCTAAAAAGGGTCTCCAGTATGATCCCTTCCTAAAAAAATTATAGCCCGTTGGTCTCTGGGTTGGCTACTCCTATCTATAGAAAAAGACATTGCATCCAGATTAGACTATGAAGTTGTCATCAACGACTTTTCCAATCGGAAGGCAAGAAAAGTGGATTTTCATCTCTGAACCTGGAAACCGGTAAGAGATTTCATGATGATACCTCTACGTTAATTTCACACTTCCTGTTGAAACACTGAAACTCACATTTTACTTGTAGGCCATAAACATGTCCTAATATTAATGTACAAAAACATGTATTGCTAATGATAACCGCCTGACATGACTTCAACGTGAGTTATGACTATGACATTCGGAAAATATAGTATAATTGTAATTTGGATACTTTTCTAGAAGATGTCCTGCTAATTTCCGCATGACACCACATCTCATTTCACACTGTCGTGGTATTGTCATGAATTATGAATTGGACTTTTTTTAATAGATTATATCATTATATTTTGATAAAGTCCGCGTGTTATTTTGCAAAAAATTTAGCCGAATACTGTAATGAGAAAATCCGGTGTATGTTAACATTATTTTTATTAAATCTGCGAGCAAGTTTATACAGTCCACACATACCCGTAACAGCGTTTGATGTAACCGGCCCCACATGAGGTTGGTCAGCCCTAGGCTCTGCACCCCTAAAGCGGCCTCTGATCACCAGCCATATAGACGTGTACCACTTCTCAAGACAATAGAGGATGCCTTGGGAGATATAGATGTGGGACATGCCAGGCATGGATATGTGACTCCAGAATATACTTGCCCTGCTGTCTTGCCTGGTAGAACATTTCTTGTGACGTAGATGAGGCGTTATGGCCAGACCCAAACAGGTAACAGGATGCTGCCTAACTGTATCCCTTTGTAGTTTTTTCCTTTCTTTTCCTGTGTCACCTCCTGTGTTTTTTTGCCTAGAAGCATACAATACAGTATTTTCCTGCCCAAACACAGTGTTAAATGTACAGTAAAACCTTGGATTGCACGTAACTTGAATTGCGAATGTTTTGCAAGATGAGCTAAAATTTGTAATAAATATTAACTTGATAAACAAGTGAGGTCTTGCAGTACAGCTGAGCGTCATGTGATCACAACTGAGCCGATAGTTCTTCTCTCTCTCTCTCTCTGTCTCTCTCACTGCGGGATTGTGGGTAATCGTCTCCCATGCTCAGTCCCAGTCAGCATGCCTCACTCGTATAGTTAACATCCGTATGATCGTATACTTTAGCAAAACCAACTTTATTTAGCGAGGAACAGCTTCGTAGGGCAGCACAGTGGCGCAGTGGTAGCGCTGCTGCCTCATAGGTTCGCTTCTCGGGTTCTCCCTGCGTGGAAGTATGCATGGTGCTCCGGTTTCCTCCCATTGTCCAAAGACATGCAGGTTAGGTGCATTGGCAATCCTAAATTGTCCCTAGTGTGTGCTTGGTGTGCGTGTGTGTGTGCCCTGCGGTGGGCTGGTACCCAGCCCTGGGTTTGTTTCCTGCCTTGCGCCCTGTGTTGGCTGGAATTGGCTCCAGCAGAACCCTGCGACCATGTAGTTAGGATATAGCGGGATGGATAATGGATGGATGGACAGCACGGTTATTTATTGTAGCGGAATCTTCCACTCTCCTATACACAGGCACAGCATTCAGGAAGCATCATGGCCAAGTTAATGGAGAAGTAATACTGTGCCCTGTGCATTTATAATGTTCCTTGTATCACCCATCAAAGGCAAGTGCTTATAGCATATCCACGATCTTTTCTCATTCACTTTTACGGTGAACTGCTACAGTCCTGGGAGCCTGCGGTTGCTTCGGTTGCTTCGGTTGGGTAGAATCCCAAAAGAGTTTAGAAATCTTACAGTGTGTTAAGCACTGTCCAAGTGTAGTGACTCTTCAGGCAAAAGCAACTGCCATTGGAGAGGCTCCTTGTTAAAGTCGCAAAAAAGAAGATCTGAGTGAACCAACAGATAGCAGGGATTCCGTTAGAGTGAAAGTCAACCTACACAATAACCTTCTTCTCACTCATCTCCCTCACACCAGCCATGATTTTTTTCAAAGGTAAAGTGCAGGTTAATTTGATTTATGTATTTTTACTTTGTATTTTGTATTAATCATTTTTATATGAATAGTTTTAGGTTGCGGAACGAATCATCTGAGTTTCCATTATTTCTTATGGGGAAATTCGCTTTGATGTACGAGTGCTTTGGATTACAAGCATGTTTCCGGAACGAATTATGCTCACAATCCAAGGTTCCACTGTATTTGTTTTTGGAAAAATAAACTTCATTTTCCCCTTGTGTGTTTCATTGACTACATGCAAATATTTTGAAGAAATGCCTAAATACTTTTTGAACTATTCACAAAAGACTGCCACGCATTGCACATTGAAAATGCCACAGACAAACATAATGTTTTTATTTATCCCATCAGTTTGTAGTCCATTATTAGGGTGATGTGCTCATTTGATAGTTTGTTTAGGTCGTGTGGATATCAGGGCAGTCCTGCCCTGGTAGTGCCCTCTGGTGGTCCCCAAAGACCCCCAAGAAGACTGCATCTCAGGGATCCAATTCC
The DNA here is from genome assembly GCF_016835505.1 of Polypterus senegalus. Classification (NCBI taxonomy): domain Eukaryota; kingdom Metazoa; phylum Chordata; class Cladistia; order Polypteriformes; family Polypteridae; genus Polypterus; species Polypterus senegalus. The sequence continues at coordinate 138,020,638 of NC_053167.1, read as the reverse complement.
CATGCCTCCCTGCGGGTGTATTAAACTGGTCCAGCCTTGAGGAACAGTGCCACCTGCCTTATGAGGGGAATGAATAGCTCCTGGTAAGCCTTTGTGTCCGGTCCTTCCACTTTAGCCTCCATAATGGAAGGAATCCCACCTTTATCTGGGCCATGATGCAAGTCCTTCATTCCTGGCACCTACAGTATATATGATGAAAAACTTCTGAGACAATGTCAGGTTCTGAAGAAAGATGTATTTTGTTCTAGGAACAACAAGTTCTCATACCAAACATGTGGAGGTAGATATTTTATTTTCTAGGAAAGAGGGAGGAGATGGAAGTTGGGAGCATGCGGGCGCTGAGATATTACTTAGCTTATCAATACCAAAAAAGTTAAAAATGCCAAAAAGAGTAAATGTGCCAGGTAGGCCACACAGAATTTATGTGCTGTTTGCATATCATAAATAAAATATGATCTGAGTGGCTGTGTAGGGCTTGTCATCAGTTATCATATGTGAGCGGTCCAGACTGACGCCAAGATTCTTAATTGTGACTCATTGTCAAAGTCTGCACCAGTGATGATTGAGGGGAGTCATATTGAAGGGAGGGAATGTTTATGAGGTCAATTATTTTGTCTTTTAGACTTTTAATTAATTTAGACCTTTTGGCAGAGATCTCATTTCGCTTTGACTTTAGGAGTCTTGTTCTGTTGATCAGTGTCAAAAAAGGCAAATTAAATTCACTCGGATTCAATGCTGTATTAGAAGGAAATGTGTAAACTTTCAAGGAGGTGAATTCTTTTTATAGGTACTGTATATCTACACTGTATGGTCAAATGTTTGTGCACACTTGACCATCACACCGATATGAGCTTGTAGGACATTCCATTCCAAAATTGTCATTGCAGTGAGCCCAATGCACAAATGTCCCAAAAGGACATCCAAAAATGCCAGGTTGTGGGATAAAAACCCTGGCTAAACATAGAAATGGCCTCATAGAATCTTTATAAAATTAAAAATGTATTCTTCACAAAAACATCTGTGTAATACGATGATGCCCTGAAGAGTACAAAAGGGATACAAGTCCCTTTACAGGAAATTTCAAAAGCGAACAAAGTTCCAATAGAAAAGTCAAAAGAACAGAGAAGATGGTAAAAAAAAATTCTAATAATATCATAAAAGCAGAAAGCACAACAAAATACATGGAAACTCACCAACTCCAGGGCACTTTGAAAAATGAACTGCCAGGAACTGTGGGAGACCCTCTGGATTTATAGTCTTACCCGGTTTTTGCGGAATCCCGACATCTGTAAGGATTTTGTTCTACAGACGGACGCTAGTGCGTCTGGTTTAGGCGCTGTCCTGTCTCAGGTTTTTGAAGGTGAAGAGCACCCTATCACATTTTTAAGTAGAAAATTGCTTCCTCGGGAATGCAATTATTCGACAATTGAGAAAGAATGTCTGGTGATTAAATGGGCTGTGGATGCGCTCTGTTATTATTTATGGGTGTAAAAGGCTCTATATAGGCGCCTGACCTGACGCAGACTCACACCGGAGGGACTTGTAAAACCCAAGAACTTATTTTTCTTCACCTGTGGGGCACATCTTCCCCACTGGTACAACACAGTCCCAAAACGTACAAAATAAAGCACACCACACTCCTGTTTTGTAGCACCACTCCTCCTCCAAGCTTCGTCACCCACCTCCCGACTCTGGCCATTGAGTGGTGGCTGCTGGCCCCTTGTATAGTCCACCTGGAAGTGCTCCGGGTGGTAGATTGCCGAGTTTCGGCTGTACTTCCGGGTGTGGTGAATATACTACCCATACAGGCTCAGGAGTCCCAGCTGCAGCACCCCTTGGTGGCGCCTGTGGTACCCAACAGGGCTGCACCCAACTCCAATTCCCATGGAGCCCTGAGGGAAACCAAGGCACCGCTCCAACTCAGGGGGGCGGCCATCTAGCATCCAGGGGGAGGTATTGCACAGTGCATGGCTGTTCCCCCTGAACATATACTGAAGGGGCGCCCCAGCCGGTCATGGAACCCGGCCGTCCACTACAATGGGGTTGTAATTTTACATTGGTGACTGATCACGCTCCTCTTCAATGGCTATACCATTAGAAAGATACAAACTCTCGTCTCATGGGATGGTTCTTGATCTTGCAACCTTATAGTTTTACTGTCAGTCATCGACCTCGCTCTGCGTACATTATTGCAGTAATAATAAAATGTTTACAAAGGTAGTCATGGGAAGGAGGAGATCCCAAAATGTGGGGAAAGAAAAAAAGAATTAAAAAAATACATAGGAAAGGAGGAAACAAGGAGGAAAATTCAAGCACTTACAGAAGAGCAAGTAAGAAAAGTGTGGCAACAAACATCAAACAAAGAATTAACAAATAGACAAAAAGATTTGGGGTGGATGGCAGTAAATGAAATTTTACCAACGAATTCAGTGATGTATAAAAGGAGAGGGGTAAAAAGTAAGACGTGTCCAAGAGACAATTGTTTAGAGGTAGAGACAGCAGAGCATGTGTTCTGGAACTGTAGATATGCACGAGAGTTGTGGAGCTATGTGGGAAGGGAATGGAAAGGGAACTTAGGTATTGAAGAAATTACAAAAGAAGGTGTAATATATGGTTTGGTGGGAAAGGAGCTAAATGAATAAATGAAAATAAGGCAGTGGGAAATTATTAATATTATAAGAATAAAAATATGTGGCGCTGGAGAAATTAATTGGTGATACATAATAAGGAAATAACAATACAAAGACGTGAAAAGAGGTATGGGAGGAATGGGAAATAAAAGAAGAAGAAGAAGAAAGGAACAAATGTACATAGGAAAAAGGTAAAGACCTTTAATATAAAGTTTAAATGGGAAAAAAAAAAAAAAGTGTGTCATGGTGGTGAAATGGTGATAGGTGGCAGTGAATTAGCAAATGGGCCAAACTTGTGTGTGTGCCTAAAGCTAAGACACTGAAAAGGAAAATTAAAGGGGACAAGCAAAATAGCATTTGTCTTAAGTAATGGATTTTAGGCATGAAAAAAAAAATTAATGCAGATGTCCTGTTGCGCCTGTCTGAACCGGGTTTGGAGAGTCGCTTAACTCACGAAGATGTGAATAAAGCTGAGAGAGGAGGTGTGAAGAGGGGTGCTGAACGCACTCCTAGAAGCCCCTCTTAAACGGTGATACAATGTGAAACAAATACAGTTTTGAACCTCCTCTTTGCTTGAATAGCTGCAGGCTTGCTGCTCCTGCTGTGCCACGTGATCTGTATCTCATAAGGCGCTTCGAACATTTAAAAGCCTGTACAGCAGCTGTCCTTTTGTTTTTTTTGCTTTGTCTCTCTTCTCCCCCAGACATCCTTTGCTTTATTATGCTGTATACGAATAAAGTTTATGTTTCTTGAAAACTCTGAATGAATCTGTGCAACTGTGTGACCCAAGCCTGACAATAGGGCCGAGTGCAGGTCCTGGCAGAGAATGACGAGTGGCCCTGATTCTTGGGGGACCACACATAATACAAGTGCAGGGAAATTCTTAGTCATATGAAAACTACGCATCCGCATAGGGCCCCGACTTACAAATTATTTCTTTTTGTTGTCGGGCTGTGGGCCTGGGGCCACTGTCATGCTTCGGCACTGCAGCCATCTGTGCCAGTCCCTCATGTCGTGTGTCACGATACCCTCCTCATCCTAAATTTTAGTGTTCTGAGTCGAATTCGAAGGGGAAGGGTAGGAGCAGGGGGCAGCAGGCAGGGAATCGGGGGCGTGGCCTTGAGACTGGGAATGTATAAATAGTGATCGATCAATCTGGAATGTGCATCTCTTAGTCTTATTAACAATGGTAATTTGTTATCCAAATTGCAATCTTCACCTAAATCCCTAATAATATTGTCACGCCGTCGTAACTTTGCCAAGTGCACTATAACAAACATTCATTTTAGAGATTCGTTTCGGATTCATTTAGAGAGATTCCCATAAAATCATGAAATATCCCTATATTACCAGCTGTCACGCATGCGCGAGTAGGAGGCCGCGGACAGACCTGAAATCACGCTCCGCCATCTTAACCTGACCGCAGCACGTCCACTTCCGCCCTTCCTCTACCATCTTCCCTGACATCAGCAATCCCGTCATCCCTCACGCCTCCTTCCCAGCATTCCTCCACTTCCGGCTCCTCCTATATAAAATGGCCGCCGACGCATGTGAAGGCGTCGCGCATATGAACGATTTTTGTTTGTATCATTTTGACCTGCAATTGATTTCTTTGTTTACAGTATACGGAGCCGGAAACCCCAACCCTTTATGCTGTATTTGTCCTTTATTTTACACAGCCTTTACCAGATCCAGAACAAAATCAATATTTTACCACTCTGCATACACACAAGCATACATGTAGGCCTACTGGCCATCTAAGGCCTTTTCTGGGCATTTAATTAGAACACCTTCCTGAGCTGCGGGATCCGCCCACCCGGACCATTCCAGGGCCTACACATTTCTGAACCGCGTAGGGCCCCCAAACTGCCAAGAAGGGCCCTGACAAGTGAAACATAACAAAGACAACTTACATATGCAGACAAAATCTAAAATAAAGAATAATCAATATAATAATACATAATATAATAATCAACATAAATAAAAGAGGGGAAATGTGGCTATTTACAGAAGCTCTTTAAATAAATAAATACATAAATAGGTAGGTATGTAAGTAAGTAAGTAAATAAATTAAACATACACACACACTTTGGTCTGAACACACACTGGAATGATTATAAAGCAAGAAAATTCAAAAGAAAGAAAAGAAAACCTCTGACTTGGCGGTCCCAGTCCCAATGAGGCATTATATAGGCATACTTCTGTTGGTATAAAGGAGCCCCCATTGCGTTACTTGACACACTTCTGCTGAATGTTTCATTGTTTGAAAGTACTCATTGTTGGTGTGCCAGAGAAAGGATGTGCAGCATTGGTCATAATGGCACTCAGTTTTGTTTTTCTCTCCTTCACTACAACTACCTTCAAGGTATCCAGAGTGCATCCCATAACTGAGCCTGCCATTTTAATCAGCTTGTTGATTCGATTGGCCTGACTTGAAGTGATGTTACCAGCCCAGCACACCACACTGACCATCACAGAGTTGTAGAAGATGCGAAGTATGTCAAATACCCACTTTAAAGGAACACAGTCTCCTAAGGAAAAAGAGCTTGCTCTGCTCTTTCTTATACAATTTGTCTATGTTTCAAGACCAGTCTAACCTGTCAATTATGTGGACCCCCAAGTACACCACCTCTTTATATACTCCCTGAATGATAACTGGGAATGCATAGATGATCTTTGGTGTGGCGAAAGTTGATAAGCAGTTCCTTGGTTTTTGCTGAGGGTAAGATGCAGACAATTGTCAAAGTTCTCCCCTGACTCCTCTCTGCTGTCTCAGCCCACTTATCAATACTCCCCATTAGAGCAGAATCATCTGTGAATTTCTGCCAGTGATCTGGCCTGCTGTTTTATTTGTGAGCAGCACATCACTGTGTAGAAAATTGCACTGGCCATCACAGAGTTATAGAAAATGTAAAGGGTTTCATTTCTCATGTTAAAGGAATGCAGTCACCTAAGGAAAAAGAGCCTAAGGCAGGAGTGGTGAACTCCAGGCCTCGAGTGCCGCAGTGGCTGCAGGTTTTCATTCTTACCATCTTCTTAATTAGTGATCAGTTTTTGCTGCTGATTACTTCTTTTAATTAATTTGACTCAGGCCCCATATCCATCCATCCATTATCCAACCCACTATATCCTAACTACAGGGTTATGGGGGGTCTGCTGGAGCCAATCTCAACTAACACAGGGCGCCAGCCGACCGCAGGGCACACAAACACACCAAGCACACACTAGGGACAATTTAGAATCGCCAATGCACCTAACCTGCATGTCTTTGGACAATGGAAGGAAACTGGAGTACCCGGAGGAAACCCACGCAGACACGGGGAGAACATGCAAACTCCACACAGGGAGGACCCGGGAAGCAAACCCGGGTCTCCTAACTGCGTGGCAGCAGCGTTACCACTGTGCCACCGTGCCACCCCTCAGACCCCATAGTTGTTTCTTTTTCCTTCATTAGCAGCCAAACAATAATGAGACACAAAACAAGCCACCACATGACCGACCGACTCCCCTGTACCCATCACACAATATCTGAAATTAAAGAGAGGTGATAGTCTTGGTACAGTTGATCTCCTAGGTCACCAAAACATTTTGACATTGGTGCTCTTAGGAAGAACAGAAAAACAACAGTTTTTGAAATGTGTGCTGTGGCTGAATGAGAGCAGCACCAAGCCATGGAATTAAATAACGGGTTTAAATAACAGCAAGAATCAGCTTCTCATTAAGAAAGCGATTGGAGTGAAATTGGTTGGAGTTTGAAGCCCCAGTTTAGCTGGTCATCTGTTAGCTCGTTTCACATCTCATTTCTGCTTGGCTGTCATTTAATGAAGAAAGAAATCAATTCAGAGGGCTGAACTTTTCTAACAGAGCTATTAAAGTGATGGGGAAAAAGGTAATTAGCAGTGAAAACTGGAAAAGGGTTAGAATGAAAACATGCAGGCACTGCAGCCCTCCTGGCCTGGAGTTTGCAACCCCTGGCCTAAGGAAATGTTGTAGAACATGAACAAGGGGGTGAGTATTTTTCATAGGCATTTATATGTAATCTTTACATTTTTACTAGATTGCTGTTGATTTGTATCTGCACTTTGTTTGTATTATTCAGCATTCCTTTGAATTACTACTGTTTAGGTGAGACCCTTCAAGAATACCTTTCTTGTTTACACAATGCAAATATTGCTGCAAAAATGAGGTGGAATTGTATTAGACTTTTTTCTTTTCCTGGTTAATAAATCACGTTCCAGGTACTTGTCCAGGTGAAGGTGACAGCGTTAACAGGTTGAGCGGGTCAAACCAGATGTTCCTATCTCCAGATCTTCCTGAGAAATTCTTAGGTGCTCTCAGGCCAGTGCAGACATAATCTCTCCTGCATGCTCTGCTTTGTCTCAGACTCTCCTCCCAGCAGAATGTGCCTGGTATGCCTGCTATGGAAAGCCCCCAAGGACATTCAGGGTAGTTATTGATCTAATTAAACCAGAATAAACAAAATAGGCTTGAAAGGCTTTTCGATGCCATGCCTAAACATTTTGTAACATGTTTTGTTGGAAATAGAACAGGAGAAAAAGAAGTTTCGAGAGTGATGGAGGCATAGAGGGAATGAAACCATATTTGTTTATTTATTATACAGATGTGATTATTATAATTTAGGCTTTGTTAGGGGACAAAGCTCTCCAAGGCAGCACTGGGCACAAGACTCATTCCCTTTGTTTGCCAGAACTTGTGTTAGCATGACTTTCTTTACACTGTAAACTAAGATGTTATCATTTGATATTTATCATTTATGACTTTGCTTAGGTATGCACCGTAAATTTTGCATGAATAGGTACTTTCCTGTTGCTCTATTATATATGAAAATCTAAGTAGGCATTGTGAGTCTGTATGCACTGAACACTCCTAACTGAGCCTATGAGAGAAACTCAGAGTGAAGTCATTGACCATAGTATACATAGTCACTCACACAAACACACACAGTTACCGTAATCTGCATACCTTCAGGTTGTGGGAGGAAATTAGGATATCAAGCTGCATTCCGAGCTGGCTTTAAATCCATAAAACACAAGGTGAACTACCACAGCTACGCAAATGACACGCAGCTTTACTTATCTATAGCAGCAGATGAGCCTGACACTCTCAACTCTCTGACCCAATGTCTGTCTTGTGTGTTGGAATGGATGAGTATTAATTTCCTCAAGCTAAATAAGGAAAAAACTGAAATCTTAGCTGATTAACGTTAATAGAAATGGAGATAGTGAGGGCATTAGAAATAAACTTGACCCCTTAGCATTCAAAGTCAAGGCAGAAGTAAAGAATATACACTCACCAAAAGGATTATTAGGAACACCTGTTCAATTTCTCATTAATGCAATTATCTAATCAGCCAATCACATGGCAGTTGCTTCAATGCATTTAGGGGTGTGGTCCTGGTCAAGACAATCTCCTGAACTCCAAACTGAATGTCAGAATGGGAAAGAAAGGTGATTTAAGCAATTTGGAGCGTGGCGTGGTTGTCGGTGCCAGACGGGCCAGTCTGAGTATTTCACAATCTGTTCAGTTACTGGGATTTTCACGCACAACCATTTCTAGGGTTTACAAAGAATGGTGTGAAAAGGGAAAAACATCCAGTATGCGGCAGTCCTGTGGGCGAAAATGCCTTGTTGATGCTAGAGGTCAGAGGAGAATGAATGGGCCGACTGATTCAAGCTGATAGAAGAGCAACTTTGACTGAAATAACCGCTCGTTACAACCGAGGTATGCAGCAAAGCACTTTTGAAGCCACAACACGCACAACCTTGAGGCGGATGGGCTACAACAGCAGAAGACCCCACCGGGTACCACTCATCTCCACTACAAATAGGAAAAAGAGGCTACAATTTGCACGAGCTCACCAAAATTGGACGGTTGAAGAGTGGAAAAATGTTGCCTGGTCTGATGAGTCTCGATTTCTGTTGAGACATTCAAATGGTAGAGTCAGAATTTGGAGTAAACAGAATGTGAACATGGATCCATCATGCCTTGTTACCACTGTGCAGGCTGGTGGTGGTGGTGTAATGGTGTGGGGGATGTTTTCTTGGCACACTTTAGGCCCCTTAGTGCCAATTGGGCATTGTTTAAATGCCACAGGCTACCTGAGCATTGTTTCTGACCATGTCCCTCCCTTCATGACCACCATGGACCCATCCTCTGATGGCTACTTCCAGCAGGATAATGCACCATGTCACAAAGCTCGAATCATTTCAAATTGGTTTCTTGAACATGACAATGAGTTCACTGTACTAAAATGGCCCCCACAGTCACCAGATCTCAACCCAATAGAGCATCTTTGGGATGTGGTGGAACGGGAGCTTCGTGCCCTGGATGTGCATCCCACAAATCTCCATCAACTGCAAGATGCTATCCTATCAATATGGGCCAACATTTCTAAAGAATGCTTTCAGCAGCTTGTTGAATCAATGCCACGTAGAATTAAGGCAGTTCTGAAGGCGAAAGGGGGTCAAACACCGTATTAGTATGGTGTTCCTAATAATCCTTTAGGTGAGTGTAGGTATAATCATGGACTCAAACCCAACCTTCAAATCACATATTAACCATGTTACTATGACTGCATTTTTACATTTAAGGAATATTGCAAAAGTCAGACCTCTTATAACACTACAAGATGCTGAGAAATGAATTCACGCTTTGTTTTTTAGTTGGCTAGATCAGGGATCGCCAACTCTAGTCCTGGAGGACCACCGTGGCTGCAGGTTTTCATTCTAACCATTTCTTTTAATGAGTGACCTTTTTCTGCTGCTAATTAACTTCTTTTGAACTAATTTTATTTGGCTTGTTCTTGAAGACTCAGACCCCTTAATTGTCTCTTTTTCCTTAATTAGTAGCCTAACAATAACGAGATACAAAATGAGCCAAAACAACTGGGGCCTCATGTATAAACTGTGTGTATGCACAAAAATGTTGCGTAAGATCGTTTCCACGTTCAAATCACGATGTTTAAGTCCTAAACTTGGCGTAAAGTCACGCGCATTTCCACGGTAGCTCATACCCTGTCGTACGCAAGTTCTCTGCTTGGTTTTGCAGACTTGCAGCACCCAGTGTCAAAGCAGTGCTGCTGTTCCTGTGTAGTTTATCTTTCTTTTTCAGATTCACATCCCTGACGCAGCTTTATAAATACACTGAAATTAACAGCATATTGTTTATTAGTTTAATGCATCTGATTGTAATTAACCTGTAACAATATAATGGTCCACGGAATGGCCAAACTATTCCAAATACCAGAACTGCTTTAGCGTTATTACTCTCACTGTACCTCGGATCCTACATCGGATCATCTTTTTCCATATTACTCTCGCTGCACCACTTGTATTTATATCACTGTATCTGAGTGTGAATCACAGCAGTACAGCAGCTGATCAGAAAGAGAATTATTGGTATACAGCATCAAGCACACGCTGCCTCAGCCACTCACTATTTGAACTGCTCTCATATGACAAACGCTTCAGAGACTTTCATGTACTGACCTTGCGGTTCAGAAACAGTTTCATTCCAAGAACTCTAAACGCACTCAATCAGTCCATCAAGTGCTCCTTGTAGAACTGTCTGTACTTATTAGTACAATCACCTCACTGTAAACTCATGATACAGTTATAATATTGCACAACCTGAGCCACTTTATAAAGCGCGTATTTACATATGATGACGATATCATTTTTAAGATGAAATGCAGAAAAATATGTTTATTATATTATACAGATAAAACTTTAACTTTAACTACAAGGTGCCGCAGCACTAGCAAGGAGCTGGCGCTCTGTTCACAGATTGTTCCTGTCTCGCGCTGTATTCTTGCTGTGGCTGGCGCGACACTGGAAGGATAGATGGATAGAATAATTAAACATTACGAAGATATTTCAATGTTCCTTAAAAGGTTTAAGGAAACGGCATTCTAAGCTTACAGATGGCTTAACATCTATTACAGAGCTGATTGTATGGTGATTGGGTATTTGGAAAAAGAAAAGTAAGGACAGGAATTGGAGGTTAGTACATTTGAAGGAGACAGTACTTCTGTAATAAATTATTTCATTGATGATCGCGCATGGCACAGCAAGCATCTTGCATGAGACATGAACAATCACTGCGACACTGTGTTCCCATGTTTAATAACATGCTTTAACTCCTATCATCATTAAAATGATATCAATTATACATCTCAATATTTTAATTATTCAGAGAGCTGCAATATTACAAATGTAGTGGATTCTGTGTCTTGTAGGAAGAAGATGAAAACCCGGAAGCACATAGTGATTCACACACATAGAGCACATAGAAGATCAAATACAAAACAAAGCATTTAATGTGCTACTTTAGTTACGATGGGATTTGTGAAACTAGTAAATTAAATGATTTTAAGATTAAGTTTATGATGTTCTACTTTAATGACAAAATAAACTAAGAGATTAAAGTGGAAATTTTGAGATTAAAGTTGACATTTCGTGCTTTTTCCCCATTGTTTGCCTATTTTTTTTTTGTCTGTACTGCAATAAGCTTTCATATGACATTCAGACGGTGGGCTACGACTCGCCTTTTTACAGCAACTTTGATATGAGACAACTTCTTTTTTTTTTCGAGCACTGTTGAACTTTGTGAACTTGAGCTTTTGAGTTCTCCGACACTCTATGTCACTTGATCAACTTCCTTTTGTTGTTTATACCACTGTTTAAACCAACAAAGTACAATTTTCCTTGCCTCCACTTGGTATTTGCTGAAATTCTTCTATTTTCCCTCGTACTTTTGCCATTGTCTTTTCACAGAAGGCTGATCTTAAGGGCTGTTTATATTGATTTGCATATTCAAAGAGGCGTAATTCTGGGAGGAGACGGGGCGGGACAGCAGGCGTGTGCATGTGCGTTACTTTTCACGCTGACTGGGATTTATGTAGCGGAAGAACATGGAAGTTGGCGAACGCACAGGTTTATGCATCTGGATTTTGTTGTGCGTAAGCACATGTCTGCTTTTGTGCTTACGCCATGTCATAGTGTGAATTCTATGCACCGCGTTATCCATGAGGCCCCTGGTGTCAATCATACAATATCTGAAAATAAAGAAAGATGAAGGTCTCAGGAAGGTCGATCTTCTCAGGTCCGCAAAACATTTTAACAGAGCTCTTAGAAAAGAGAAAATCAACAATTTCGGAAATGTCTGCTAATGCACCACAAGAGCATCAACAAGCCATGAAATTAAAGAATTGGTTTAATTAACGATGAGAATTGGCACCTCATTAAGCAGCTGGTTGGAGTGAAATTGGTTGCAGTTTGAGGCCCTCACTTAGTTGGTCTCCTGTTGGCTCCCTCGCTTCACATTTCATTTCTCTTTGGGTGCCATTTAAGGAAAGAAATGGAGCGATTCGGAGGAATGATGAAGAAATTCAGGGGAGCAAATCTTAAAAAAGTAATTTAATTAAAATTAATTCAGAAGAAGTTAATTAGTAGCAAAAACAGGGCACTCATTAAAAAAAGGTGGGCCTCCAGGACCGGAATTGGCAACCCCTGGGCTAGATCACTGTAATGCAGTCGTAACCGGTCTACCTAAGAAAGACATCAATCAGTTACAGTTAATTCAGAAAGCAGCAGTAGCAGCAAGAATCTTAACCAGAAACAGAAAATCTGGACACATCACTCTTAGCATTGTTGCATTGGTTACCCATGTATTTAGATTTCATGTTGAAATACTACTAATGGTGTATAAAGCCTTAAATGATCTTGTTCATTCCTATATCTTGGAGTGCCTTTCCCTATGGCATAGCAATAGATTGTGCAGATTGTGCAAAGCACAAGGGCCTACGAGCCTGGGGGTGCCCACTTGGGGCCATATAGATTTTTTTTTAATTTTTAATAACTTAAATCACTTCCCCAGTTCATTGCATTATTAATTCACAGTTTCAGTGACATGCTTGCACCATCACCAGGCAAGTCCAATCCAATCCATGATGATATTACGTATTCGGCAGGCCTACAGTTTACACAAATTTAGACTTTGGGAGTTCTGAGCCTAATCGGAGGCACAACGCATCCTAGTCCACCTTTATTCCCAAATTTGACGACCTTTGGCGTGCCATAACGGACATGAATGGAAGAAGTTTTGAAGAACATCACATCAATACTGTAAATATACATTATTATAGTAATTAATTGTTACATTTGTACTTTGATTTGATGACAATAGTTTTCGAAGTTCGAACTTGTAAACGGTAAATCATAGCAATTCTGTTGCTAAGTTATGTTCCTCAAAAGTCAGTAAACGCTGAATAATTGAACGATTTGATACTTTTTATGCTCTCTCCATACGATGCCATGTCAGCCAGTAGCAGCGGATCCGGCAAACATTTTAAAAGTGGTGCTTCTAAACGTAAGGCATTCCTGCAACAGGAACTGAAAAACCTTAAGCTTACCAAGATTTCTACCTTTCTCAAAACTGAGCAATGACCATTGGTAGTAACTGAGAATGCTGATGCTGGTGAATCGTCGCAACGGTTGCAAGCAGGATACGCAGACAGTGTAGTGAGTAAAATGGTTGCAACTACTGAGTCTGGAAGTAGCTATACAACAGCTTCAGATCAGGTGCTGCCTGCTAAAGCTGTGTGATAATGATGAGATACAGACATCATAAAGATTTGGGGCAGCCACCCTTATATAATTCCACGACTGCAGAATAGGTTGTAGATTGAACAGAGATGTTTGAGTCCAAGACAGAACTAACTAGATGTAAGCAAGATGGCAGCTTTAAAGGCCCGTATAAGAAATAACGTCATCATTGGGGCCGGAACCAGAAGTGATGTCATCAGGACCAGAAGTGACATCATCATTGGGGGGGTGGAAAAAAAAGGAAGTGATGTTATCTGGCCCGGAAGTGATGTCTTCGAAGGTGCTTGAACCTGGCTGCATTTCCCGAGAATGGTCTGCAAGGAACTGAGAAAGACAGTCAGCGCACCTCACCAGCCCCTGGTCTGTTGTGGTATTACAATTACTCAGGCCCTTTAGTTGCCTCCTACTCGTACATGTGTGATAACTGTTAAAAATAGAGAAACTACTAAAGACAAGCAAGCAATATATATGACAAAGCGATTTCCCACCAACAAGTCAGTTTTCTTGGAACCATTGACACCTCATTTTATGATGTCTGTTTTCTCAAACTTGTGTAAAACAGGTTGATCGTGTAGTAGTATCCTGTCAGCCGGTGTTGTCGTTTTAATCTGTTGCAAATTGAAATTGCTTCATTTTATAGCACAGAACAGTTTCTACTTTCTAGCTTACATTACATTTTAATCATCTTCCTTCACAAAGTCGTCTTGGAAAAATAAGCGGGTCCACATCTTACGTATATTTATGTACGACTACTACTACTGCCAGAGGGGGGACATTTTTGTACACTGTGTCATTCCATTTCTCTCTTAGGAAAAGAAACATGCAAATATTACATTTAAAGCCCAGCAGATGAACAGACAATAGGCACCATTGTTGGTAGTGGGGGTGAGAAGTTAAAAGGCAGTCTGCAGATTGTAGGTATTTGCTGGATTGCATAGGAGTCACCATTTTGAAGTTAATGGCTGGTTGAAATTTACAAACAATACCACGTGTGATAACAGAACTGCTGCTTCCTTGGAGGATCCTGGATAATCCAGTTACTGATTGTGTCAGGATTGTTTGTGTATTTGCTGTCTTGCAAAGGAGTCGCCGCTTTGAAGTCTTGCCTTGGAGGATTTCTGGATTTACCTGACTTGGCAATTCACATTTTTGACAATATTGATTTCTAAACAGCAGATCTGTACTCATTCATGGTTGGTAACAATACATTTTGTTAACTCGTGTTTTCATTATTTGTTAAACCCATGAAATTTAGCTGTGCCACTTGTTTAATCTGCTTGTCCAGGACTGATAATTGCAGGGACTGAAGGAGATTTAAGCCCTGGCCAGGAGAAGGCAAGAGAGGAGGGGGACGATCCACTGAGAGCACTGCCAAGACACTCGGACAGAGCACAGAGGCTCGCAGGCTGACAAGGGTACGTGGCTGGCATGACATGAGGCACAAGGGTGGCAATACTTCCAGGGAGGAAGAGACAGCTCCACAAGGTGATGTTGGTTGTGGGTCCAGCGAGAGAGGGAAGCCGCATGAAAGGACCGAGCAAAGCTGGCAGACAAGAAATAAGGTGCGCCTTAGGTCACAGCAATACAAGGGGCCCAGAGTGGAAAAAAAGGAACAACGAAGAGATTCCACGATTCTCTTGGAAATGAGTGTCCGGTGAACAGAGTGCATCCGTGGACAGTTGAACAATTAAGTGTTGGGGTAACACTGAGAACAAACTGGACTTTGCCCCACTACAGGTTGTATCATCCAATTCTTGTTTTTAATGGACTTTTATAGTGTGGACTGTGTGCTTTCCTTTCTAAAATAAGCAATTTTCTTCATGATACTGTTAGATTTGGTTTATGTTCATTTATCTTTTTCATGTACTTATTATTGTCTAGTGTAATAGAAGTTACTGTTACTTCCTGAAGTTGCTGTTGTGTCTTTCATTGTGTGTTTACTCACCGCCCAATTTAAAGAAACCTGTGTGCTATCATTGGTAAATTTCAGGAGTTCCCAGTCTCTTAATAAAACTGGGTGGCGTAGTCGGATATTTTAACGGTGTCTAGGTTAGATTACCTGTAAGTGTGACCAGACACCTGTCACACTACCCACACCTCCCACATTCCATTCTCACAATTTACTTAATGTTTTTGCTAACTTACAGCTGCTGTAATAAAGCTATTAAAAAAGTTATTCCAAATTTCGTTTTGTTTGTCACCAGCGTGTGATCTGATAATGTTGCGGTCGCAGACACCACTGCCCAGACGGCCCCTGGGATCTAAGTTGTGAATAAATTACTAACAGTTATGCTAGACAGGAGGGGCCCACCTCAGAGCACCGCACAGGGGCCTTCAGCAAGCTAGCTATGCCACTGGGCCCTGTCCCCTTACATTCTAAGTTACAACCTTAGATGCCTTAATAATAAAATTCCAAGAGCCAAGCTTAAAAGAAGCTATGAGGTGGTCTTTTGCTGTTATGCACCAAAAATCTGTAATACTTTACCAGCTGAGATATGCCAGACTAACAGCACTAAACATTTTAAGAAACTCCTAAAATGCCACTTTTTTAATTTTGCTTTTTCATAGCTTCAGTTTAAGTTCTACTCTTAATAACCTAGATATGCATAGAATTATCCATCTATTCAGTGAATCTGTAATCTTTATTATTTTGTTAACTTTTCTATGTTTTCTTCTCTGGTTCTTCCGTGGTGGCATTCCACACCACCACCACTTCATCAAAGTTCTTTGTGGCTGCCTGTGATGTCTGAATGAAAGCGGCTAATTCAAATTACTGTAAGATCCACTGCGTTGAATCCTCTAAGATGAGGCGTAAACAAAATACAAAAATAAAAAAACATTCAAGCACATTTATGTTAGGCAGGTTTTAATCTGTTACAAATTGAAATTGCTTCATTTTATAGCACAGAACAGTTTCTACTTTCTAGCTTACATTACATTTTAATCATCTTCCTTCACAAAGTCGTCTTGGAAAAATAAGCGGGTCCACATCTTACGTATATTTATGTACGACTACTACTACTGTCAGAGGGGAGACATTTTTGTACACTGTGTCATTCCACTTCTCTCTTAGGAAAAGAAACATGCAAATATTACATTTAAAGCCCAGCAGATGAACAGGCAATAGGCACCATTGTTGGCAGTGGGGGTGAGAAGTTAAAAGGCGGTCTGCAGATTGTAGGTATTTGCTGGATTGCATAGGAGTCACCATTTTGAAGTTAATGGCTGGTTGAAATTTACAAACAATACCACGTGTGATAACAGAACTGCTGCTTCCTTGGAGGATCCTGGATAATCCAGTTACTGATTGTGTCAGGATTGTTTGTGTATTTGCTGTCTTGCAAAGGAGTCGCCGCTTTGAAGTCTTGCCTTGGAGGATTTCTGGATTTACCTCAAATTACTGTAAGATCCACTGCGTTGAATCCTCTAAGATGAGGCGTAAACAAAATACAAAAATAAAAAAACATTCAAGCACATTTATGTTAGGCAGGTGGTCTTACCATCTGGAACACCTGCAGATTTTTTTTTTTTTCAGTTTAACTGATGTTTTAAAAAAAATTCTGTTCAGCCAGACCAACTGACCTTATCATCAGACTGTCATTTAAAAACCTAGAAAAACAGTTCTACATTTAAGGACTCTACTTCTCTTAATCATGTTTCTTTTTTATTTAAGAGTGAATAAGTTCTGTTAAATCAGGTGACAGGCTTAGTCATTTGAGAATTTTCCATTTTTTAGCTTAGATAAACTCCTGTGTCACCTCAGCAGTATGTTTTGATCATTATCTTGTTGTAGGATAAAGTGCCGTCCACTGAGTTTGAAGGCAAAAATTCATTGTGCTGCTGCAGTCAGCACTTCCATCATCAATGAAGAGCAATATGCCGAGACCAGTGGCAGCCATACGTGCCCAAGCCATAACACCCCCAACCCTGTTTAACAGATGAGGTGGTCTGCTTTGAAATTTGGGCAATTCCTCTCACCACCCCTCGGATACAGGTTCACCTTTGCTTTGTCTGTCCAGAAGACCTTTATGGAGGCCCTTTCAAGTCCTTTTTCAGAAACTATAATTTGGCCATCTTGTGTCTGTGGCTAACTAGTGGTCTGCATCTTGCAGTGTGGCCTCTCTATTACTGTCATCTGCAGATAGTTTTCTCTAACACATACACATCTGCCTCCTGAAGTCTGTTTTTGATCTGTCAGACAGACGTTTGGGGGCTTTTTCTTAACCATAGTGAGGTTAAAAAAAAAAAAAGCATCATGATCTTCCAACATTGATGGACTGAAAGTCTATGTGACCATCATCATCAAATCCTTCCGTGAGAACCCTAAACCCAAAGAGGACTGTTTCATTTATGTTAGGTAGATTGCCCAGTGGGGACTGGGCGGTCTCATGGTCTGAAATCTCTGCAGATTTTATTTTTTTTTTCCAGCCATCTGGAGTTTTTTTCTGTCCACCCTGGCCATCGCACCTTACTTATTCTATGTTAATTAATGTTGACTTATTTTGTTTTCTTACTGTGTCTTTTATTTTTCTATTCTTCATTATGTAAAGCACTTTGAGCTACTGTTTGTATGAAAATGTGCTATAGAAATAAATGTTGTTGTTGATTCTCCTGTCTTCAGCAGTGAAGGTCTTCATTGGCCTACCAGTCCCATTGTGATTACTGAGCTCACCAGTGCATTCTTTCTTCTTACTAGTATTCCAGACAGTTGATTTCGGTCATCCTAAGGTTTTACTGATGTCTCAAATGGTTTTATTTTTGTTTTTCGGCTTTTTTTTTTTTTTTTTAATTTTTATTTATTAATTTTATTACAATCCATACATTGCAATCAAGTTTTTACAAAAAGAAGAATTATGTTAAGAACAGATCGATCCCCACCCCTGAGAGAGAGAGCAAGCCAAACGGTGTAAAATTTAAGGCTTGTAAACATACCTAAATTAATAAATTCTCTGTGCTTTATAAACTTATTTTAAAATATTACTGATTAGATCCTGCCATGTTTTGAAAAAAGTCTGTACGGATCCTCTAACTGAGTATTTGATTTTTTCCAATTTTAAATAATATAACACATCAGTTTCCCACTGACTTAAAAGAGGAGAGTTTGGGTTCTTCCAGTTTATCAGAATGAGTCTGCGTGCTGACAGTGTAGTTAATGCAATCACAGTTTGTTTGTCCTTCTCCACTTTAAACCCCTCTGGAAGACCCCCAAACACAGCTGTTAATGGGTTAGGAGGGATTGTGAGTCCAAGGCTGTCTGCGAGGTAATTAAAAATTTTTGTCCAGAATAATGCTAATTTGGTGCAGGCCCAGAACATGTGACCCAGTGAGGCTGGGGCTTGGTTGCAACGTTTTTCAGCTTTTTAATGGATTCTTTTGCTTTCATTGGCACAGCTGTTGTCCTCATGTTGAACAATAGCAATAACTGACCCCAAAAGGTCAAAGCAAGCTGAGGTATCTCATGGAGCACTAGCCGTCCCCTGCAGCTTCCCCCGTGTATTAGTGAAAC
The DNA here is from genome assembly GCF_016835505.1 of Polypterus senegalus. NCBI lineage: Eukaryota > Metazoa > Chordata > Cladistia > Polypteriformes > Polypteridae > Polypterus > Polypterus senegalus. The sequence continues at coordinate 138,001,877 of NC_053167.1, read as the reverse complement.
AGGACAGTGAGGATGGCCCTGCCCGGCTCCTTACTCCTGACGTCACGCTTCCCCCTCCCGTCAGCCCGCAGTCTCTCTTTCAGATTAGTGCAAATATATTTCTCCTGCAAGCGAACTATAACTCTTATTGTGATAAGTGAATTGGCCCTAGTGTGTGCTTGGTGTGTGGGTGTGTTTGTGCGTGTCCTGCGGTGGGTTGGCCCCCTGCCTAGGATTGGTTCCTGCCTTGTGCCCTGTGTTGGCTGGGATTGGCTCCAGCAGACCTCCGTGACCCTGTGTTTGGATTCAGTGGGTTAGAAAATGGATCGTTGGATGGGTGAAGTTGCCAAATCAACCAGAATGTTCAAGCAAATTCTGGAAAAAAAAACCTGATCTAAATCAGTTAAATAGTTCTCTCATTTGCTAACTAAGTGGCGGTAAGGAATGCCCACGAGGCTGGCGCGTGAATGAGGAGGGCCCCACTCCCTTCCCTCAGTCCTCTGCGTCTCTCGGATTTGCACAAACAAATCGGTACCGCAAGTGAACTATGATACACAGCGCAATGAAAGAAAGTCGCAAAATCAACCGGAATCTTCCGGCAAATTATAGAAAAAAACCTGATCTAAATTCATTAAGTAGTTCTCTCATGAGAAGCGAACAGACAGACAGACATTGGATTTCATATATTTAGAGAAGAAACCCATCTGAGAAATCACAAACACCTGTCACGTCAATTGTCCCAAATACTATGGTGCCCTAAAATGGGGGGACTGTGTAGAAAAAGTGTTTTAATTTCTACATGGTATGCCTGAAATGTATGCAAAAACCCTTAATGAAAGTCTGCAATGTGCACTTTAATCAGGCCTCAGTTGTTTGATTTGTAATTTTAAACTGTGGAGCAGGGGGCTAATTAAAAGAAGAAATGTGTCTGTGTCCCAAGCATTATGGAGGGTCCACACTTTTAATAGATAAATTTGACGTTTTAACCCATCAATATATACTACACTTAATAATCAATATTGACAAAGTGAAAATATGTTTTAAGAGTTTACAAATTTATTAAAAATCAAAAATGAAAATCTCTCTATTCCCAGAGCAACAACTTGGGCTAAGTGCAAGCATCAGGTTTTTTACAGAAGGTCCGTATTTCTCACTGTTCTTTTTTTCAGATTTTATTTAATAATTACTAGCCTTATTAAAAATTAGAATTGATCTGGCTTCAGTCTTGTCACTGATAGTAGCCACTAGAAATCAGATAAATGGATTTTCAATGTGCAGATGAACTGCAATGCACACCAACTTAGGTGCCGGGCTTGTCAAGACTGCACTTCAAATGGGCTGTGAACTTGGATGGAGTTGCAAAGAAGACCCAAAGGCTTCCTTATGTCTGCAACACCTGAAACAGTAAGAGACACCGAGAAAATGAAAGCAGGGGCTATTAAATACTCCTGTAACTGGCTACTTGCACTGCGATCGTGAGCGTCTAAGCTACTCAGGTACACTTTACTTCAGGAGATGTTTGTCCACAGATGGAGAGGGTGACGTACCGCCATTTTACTAAAGTCAGATCAGTTCTGTTTTGGACATTGTACCCTGCACAGCTCTTGGAAAGAATATCCATTTCTCAGCCAGGGATATTTGGCTGCCCCAAACCTGTGATGTTTCCTGTGTCTTATTGTGACACTGTTTAGTGAAATGAAGGAAAAAAATCCTACAAAAAGCTGGTGTCGTTAGTGTGGAAACCATTTAATAATCAAGAATGTGGCTGTGCTCAGAATCAGCCAATCACAATAAGTCTCATTTCAAACAGTAGTTAGTATGCACCTAACATGAATTAAAGTGTCTCTGATTGAACTCAGATAAAACTTGGCTGTTCCTGTAGAATTATTCAGATATCCTCTAGGTTGCAACATACTGTAGAAGCCATGGTCTGTAAAGAGCTTTTAAAATATGAATTCAATCCCATCATTGAAAGGTATCGGTCAGGAGAGGGCTACAAAAAAGTCAGTCAGTCATTGTCCAACCCGCTATATTCTAACTACAGGTCATGGGGTCTGCTGGAGCCAATCCCAGCCAGCACTAGGTGCAAGGCAGGAAACAAAACCCTGGGCAGGGCGCCAACCTACCGCTGGACACACACACACCCCAAGCACACACTAGGGACAATTCAGAATCACCAATCCACCTAACCTGCATGTCTTTGGACTGTGGGAAGAAACCGGAGCACCTTGAGGAAACCCACTCAGACAACATGCAAACTCCACGCAGGGAAGACCCTGGAAGCAAACCCAGGTCTCCTAACTGCGAGGCAGCAGCGCTACCACTGCGCCACCGTGCCGCCTGTGTTTATATTCCTCCCTCCACAAATGGGGACCTAGCGATGGAAATAATTCATTCTGTCACAAAGACTTTAATGATACCTGTTTCTGAACCTGCAGTTATACTGTATATAAAAATGTGGTGACTTCAACCATGTGATTTTGGAACAAATGATGACAAAATTCTGTCAGATTGTGACTTGTCCTATTTGAGGAAATAACAAACTAGACCTTCTGTATTCAAATGTTAAAGTTGCCTTTAAGTGCTCTCTTTTAGGCAAATTTGACCACAGCCTGATTCATCCTATTCCCATCTACAAGCCTGTTATTAGATGGCAACCGGTTACCACCAGAATAGCAAGACAGTGGAGCCTGGAGGCTGAAATGGCTCTGAGTGACTGTTTCCAAATGAAACACTGCGAGGCAGGAAACAAACCCCGGGCAGGACGCCAGCCCACCGCAGGGCGCGCACCCACACACACACCCACAAACACACCAAGCACATACTAGGGACAATTTAGAATCGCCAATGCACCTAACCTGCATGTCTTTGGACTGTGGAAGGAAACCAGAGTACCCGGAGGAAACCCAAGCAGACACGGGGAGAACTGGGAAATGATATGTGACTCAAATGTGTCTGTGTGAACACAGTGGTACCCACAAAGACATTGCGTTGCTTTCCAAACAACAAGCCCAGGATTACTAAGGAGCTAAAAGGTCTCCTGAATGAGAAAAAGAGAGCATTCAAATCAGCTGACAAAGAGGCTTTGAAAGACACACAGTGAGTGTTAAAGACAAAGCTGAAATAGAAAATAAAGTCCCTCAGAATAACATGAAGGATGGCTGGAATGTACTGGGCATCACTACTTGACTTGAGAAATCCAGTGCTATGTTGCTATGTGTTAGAAGAGGATGTGGGCAAAGCTACTGTCCTGAACTCATGATTTTCCCTCTAATTTCCACCTTTATCCCCTTACCATCAACAACTCCTACCACGTCAACTGGAATTGCTAGTTACAAGTTCACCTCTGATCATCAGTGTAGACTGTCCATATCTGAAGACCAAGTAAGGAGACAACTGAGGAAGCTACACACAACATAAACTGCGGAGCCAGGTGGAGTCAATCCTTGAGTTCTTAAATCCTGTGCTGACCAAATTTGTGGTGTTCTCTATCACCTGTTCAGTTTGTCCCTAAGGCTTAGAAAGTGCCACTGCTGTGGAAAAAACATCCTACATTGTTCCTGTTCCAAAGAAGGCAGGGGCCTCTTCACCTAATGACTACAAACCAGTGGCACATACATCTCACATCATGAAGACCTTTGAGAGACTGGTCCGGGACTATGTGAGTCTTCTTGTGGTAGACCACCACCACCCACTTCAGTTTGACTATTGGACAAAGATTGGAGTGGAGGATTCAATTATCTCGCTGGTCAAATGGGCTTATTCTCACCTGGAAAAAGCTGGCAGCACTGTAAGGATTATGTTTTTTGATTTCTCCAGCATCTTCAATACCATCCTGCCATTCCTGTTGAGACGTAAACTCAGAAGTTCGTAGGTGGATGAGCCTGTGGTGTCTTGAATAATGGACTATCTGTCGGTCTGACCACACTTTGTAAGCCTCAAGGACTATGCTTCTTATATGGGTGTGAGCAACATTGGAGCAGCACAAGGACCAGGCGTATCTCCTTCACTCTCCACTTTGCACACCTCAGGCTACAATTATAATAGCAGCCTATGTCACTTACAGAAATTCTCAGATGATTCTGCACTTATGGAGTGTATTGATAAAGGGGATGAGACAGAGGAGAGGTCAGAGGACTTTAAGAATTGTCTGCATCTTAACATCAGTTAAACTAAGGAACTGCTTATTGACTTTCACCACACCAAAGAGCCTCTATATTTGGTCACTATTCAAGAAGTGGATGCATAGATGGTCCACTCCTACAAACACTTTGGGGGTCCACATTAATGATAAGTTGGACTGGTCTTGGACTGGAACAGAATCAACAAGCTAATTAAAAGGGCAAGCTCAGTAATAGGACACACACTGGACCCCCTAGAGGTCGTAACGAAGGAGAGAATTAAAATAAAACTGAACACTGCACATCTTCTGTGTGACACACCACCACTGAGGACTTTCAGGCAAAAAATTATTAAGCAGACGTGTATCAAGAAACGTGACGGGGGCTTCTTTATTCCAACAGCAATATGTCTGCATAATGCCTCACAGGGACTGTGACAGCCAAGTCCTAAGTTTTCTTTTCTTTCTTCTGACGTTTCTTGCTTTGTAGTCATTCCAGAGTGTGTCCAGACCAATGTGTGTGCATATTGATTTATTTTCTTAGTTATGAGCCTATTTATGTGTTTATTTATTTGAAGAACTTCTGCAAAAAAACAAATTCCCCCTGGGGACAAATTAAGTTCTATATAACATCTAACATCTAGAAATCGTCAGACCCTTTGCTGTGATACTCAAAATTGTGCTCAGTTGCCTCTTGTCTGCTTTAATTGTCCTTTTGAAGTGTCTACAACTTGATTGGGGTCCTCTTGTGGCAAATGGAATTCATTAAACATCATCTAGAAAGGCACATGTGTACCTGTGTGCAAAAGGTAACACAATTCACACTGTCTGTCAACACAAACATCAAGTTATGAAGTTCAAGAAGCTATCTTTAAACCTCCGTGATGAAATAGTGGTGAAGCACAGATCAGGAGAATAATTGGGAAATGTAAGATGTTTGAAACCACCAGGACTCTTGGCCATCCAACCAAACTGAGCAACCGTGCAACCGTAAAACATGGTATTTAACTCCCCTTCTATTTTCACTTTATCTGCTCCCCTTGAGGGACATCTTTTACAAACATGATGTCGCGTATCATTGTTATGCTGATGATACACAACTGTACCTCAAAGTTAGTTCTGACATCACCTCATCTGTAAAAAAGCTGTTGAAATGCTTTGAGGATATTAAATATTGGATGGCACAACATTTCTTGCAATTAAACGAAAATAAAACAGAAGTCATTATTTTTGGTCAAACAACATCTGTAATTGAAATCGGCATGCAGTTAGATAGATAGATAGATAGATAGATAGATAGATACTTTATTAATCCCAAGGGGAAATTCACATACTCCAACAGCAGCATATTGATAAAAAAAATAATATTAAATTAAAGAGTAATAACAATGCAGGTATAACAGACAATAACTTTGTATGATGTTAACGTTTACCCCCCCGGGGTGGAATTGAAGAGTCGCATAGTGTGGGGTCTCCTCAGTCTGTCAATGGAGCAGGATGGTGACAGCAGTCTGTCACTGAAGCTGCTCCTCTGTCTGGAGATGATCCTGTTCAGTGGATGCAGTGGATTCTCCATGATTGACAGGAGCCTGCTCAGCGCCCGTCGCTCTGCCACGGATGTCAAACTATCCAGCTCTGTGCCTACAATAGAGCCTGCCTTCCTCACCAGTTTGTCCAGGCGTGAGGCATATCTCTTCTTTATGCTGCCTCCCTAGCACACAACTGTGTAGAAGAGGGCACTCGCCACAACTGTCTGATAGAACATCTGCAGCATCTTATTGTAGATGTTGAAGGACGCCAGTATAGTCGGCTCTGTCCTCTCTTGCACAGAGCATCAGTATTGGCAGTCCAGTCCAATTTATCATCCAGCTGCACTCCCAGGTATTTACAGGTCTGCACCCTCTGCACAGTCACCTCTGATGATCATGGGGTCCAGGAGGGGCCTGGGTTTCCTAAAATCCACCACCAGCTCCTTGGTTTTGCTGGCGTTCAGGTGTAGGTGGTTTGAGTCACACCATTTAACAAAGTCCTTGATTAGGTTCCTATACTCCTCCTCCTGCCCACTCCTGATGTAGCCCACGATAGCAGTGTCGTCAGCGAACTTTTGCACATGGCAGGACTCTGAGTAGTATTGGAAGTCCGATGCATGTAGGATGAACAGAACCGGAGAAAGTACAATGACCACAATGTCAGACCTGCAGTTCCCGAGACGCACATACTGAGGTCTGTCTGTAAGACATTCCACGATCCATGCCACCAGGTTTGAATCTACTCCCATCTCTGTCAGCTTGTCCCTAAGGAGCAGAGTTTGGATGGTGTTGAAGGCGCTAGAGAAGTCCAGAAACATAATTCATTCAGCACCACTGCCTCTGTCCAAGTGGGAGAGGGATCGGTGTAGCATATAGATGATGGCATCCTCTGCTCCCACCTTCTCCTGGTATGCGAACTGCAATTAGTTTTGAATCTGGTGTTTTTAAGATGACGTTATGTCAGAGTGGGGAGCATAAGTGTCATAATTTAGGGGTGAGGATATAAATTTCAGAATTTATAATTTGGGGTGGTGGTAAATTTCATAATTCATATTTTTGGGATGGGACTAAATTTCATACATCATATTTCATAATTCATATTTTCAAAAATCACATTTCACACCTCATAATTCATCAATCATAATTTTGGGTGAGGTTTAGGGTCATCAATCATCCATTTGTCAGTTTCTATCTAATATTACTACAACTTAATTTTATACATTATTTTTCAGAATTCATATTTTTACACATCATTTTTCATAAATTATAATTTGGGGTGGGGTTTAAGGTCATCACTCAGCCATTTAACAGTTTCTGTCTGATATTAATACTCCACGGTATCTCTTGGCTGGCTTGGGGATTCTCTAGGAAGAGCTGGAATGTGTGATGTGCGGGCAGGGAAATCTGGGTTGACCCTTATCAGGAGAAGCGGTTTCAGATGATGTAATAAGACTTGAATAAGAAGCCCTGACAGGAGGTAAAGTCCAGGCTGTCACTTTTGGAGAGAAAAACCTGAGTTATAGAGAAGAGGTGATGGAATTCAGATAATTTTATATACAACTTTACATGTATGTATCTTAACATGTATTCGACTAGCAGATGGTTTTATCCAAGGCAATTTACAAAAGAGGTCAGCATAATTAAATAAACATTAGTCTGGAGGACTGGTCAAGAACACAAGGTGAAAAAATTGATCATCACAAGTGAAGAGCTCTGAAGAAAATAACAAGTTGGTTACAATTTCTAGGTTACAACACCCAAGGGCCAATAGCAGTCAGGTTTACCAAACAAGATACAAACACTTCTTAAACACATGGATGGAAACAGAAGTTCAAATGAAGGTGGGCACCACGTTCCACAGGCTAGCAGATACACATGAAAAGAGTCTGGACTGATATTTGATATCAAGCCAGGGTGGGTATCACCAGAAGCCATTCATCACCAGACCTGAGTGGTCGAGAAGGAGCAGAGGACCACACAAGGGTCTTCATATATGAAAGTGCTGAACTACTGACTACTCTGTAGGCGAGCATCGAGAATTGGAACTATTGCTATAGGAAGGCAACGTAGCGAAACGGATTACTATAGAAATATTTATGTCTTCTGTGATTGGTGAAAGCTCAACACCCCGTCACTTTTCCTGGAATCCGTCCTCCATCCTCAAGAGGAGCCCACCGCGCATCAGCTGTGGCACTGCACTCCCTCCTGTTGGCGAGGAAGAGGAACAACATCTGAGCCGGAGGGGCTGGCAAGCGTGGTGGTTTCAACGGGTCGCTGCGGCTCTGATTTCGGGAATATCATTTTAAAACTGAAAGACGACAGATACGAGTTATTTTTGTATACTTTCCCGTTTCTATTAAGGTAAGTAAATCACACCCTGATTTTAACCTACGCACTTCTGGGGAGTGGGGACCCCCCCTTAGCTGACGCGACACTGTCTTTTTTTTTGTAGGTTAACGTGTCGCTGCAGTGGCTCCTCACGGCTTTACGTGAGGAGGAGGGGGCGAAACAGGAGAAACGGGAGCGCGCACACAAGCACGAGCATTCAAGCCGGAGTGCAAGAAGACAGTGTTCGGGCGGCGAGGCGAAGCTAGGCGAGGAGCGCGGGACACAGCATGGCAGGCGATAGCGAGAGGCGGTTGGACGACCAGGAGCATGCCCCCCGACAGCCGTTCCTTATCGGAGTGGCCGGGGGCACCGCCAGCGGAAAGGTGAGTGAGATGAATCCGAGCCGTCGGTCGCCTCGCTTCACGGAAAAGTGGGGGGCAAAGGAGAGGAGCGCGTGGCGGGAAGGTGGCACGCGCACACGTTACGGCGTGCCGCTAGAACCCTCACCGAACGGCGGCTTATGTTAGTGTCGATTAATTCACGCAGTTGTTCGTTTTTATCATTTAAACTCAAAATGGTGGCCCTGCGACATTTATAATCTAGCCCTTTACATCTTCACCCCATAGTCATTTTTTCTTTCCTGAATGGTCCCACAAGGTGACATCTTCGCACATTGGAGGAATGGGTTTGCCGGCCGGGCGCCCATCCATCGATATTTTTGTTTGTTTTTTGTTGATCGTCAAGTGTCTTCCTGTGATATCCGCTTGACATGTGTTAAGGACGTGGATCCTCAGTTTTTGTCGCTTAAGAAGTAAGTCCCGAAATCCCAGCTTTGGCCTCGGTTCATTTTTCGTCTTTAAAAAAAAAAAAATCTTTTGTGTACGTGGAGTTAATGAATGTGATCATTGGGGCCATTTGAAGATTTCGTTTCTTTGTTTTAGCCGTCCCTTCGCGTGGGTTTGTTATCGGGTGATGCTTTTCATTTTGTTTAGTGTGAGGATTTCCAACCCCTTGCACGTATGATTTTAAAAATCTGACTTCCCCTCGCCGCGTGTATGCACAAGATAGAAAAGCCATGCGGTTGGAGTCGCGGATATGGTGTGCTAGGAATCGGACGGTGGGGGCTGGGTATTAATATTTAAGATTAAACAAAGAATCCCTCTAACTACACTGATCCCAGCGTCCAGAGTCAACATTGTCCAGGTAATTTCAGCCAAAGTAATACCCGAGGACAGAGCCGGATTACTGGTCGATTAACATGCCAAATGGATGGAAAAGGCCCCGTGAGCGTACATGGCGACATTTGCCGAGGTTGGCCGAAGGAAGCCGATCTCACTCGTAGAATGGGAACGGAAATAACGGTGATGATGATGATGCAGAATGGAGCACCTGTCAGCCTGATGTCGCGCTTATATAGCGCCAAGCATCGCAGTGCCAGTTACGACACAAATCCGATTTCAGTACATGACGACATGCTGCCATTAAACGGCATGTCGGAGTTTCAAGGGTGAGGTTGGTGTGGGATACGTTAGAAATGATTAAGTGAGACGTGGTCGAAGAAGGCAGAACGCTGAGAAAAGTGATAAGTGGAATCAGAAAGGGGGCGGTGTTTGTGTGGAGTGTAATTGTTTTTTGCGTGGATGCTTGTCCAGATACTTATTTCTTTTTTCCTTCCACCTTCCCCAAATAATATTTTGTTGGCTTATTTGGCAATTATAAATGTGAGTGTGTGAATTGAGATGGACTGGCATCCTGTCCAGGAATGTTTACTGCCTTGCATCTAGTTCTTCCAGCCTAGGGTTTGGGCCCTAGTAACCCTGGTTTGGATTAAATATGTCTAAAAATGTTATGCGTGGTTCAGTGGTACATTGGTGTGCCTTGTAACAAGGAGAGCGGGGTTCATGCCCCAGGTCTTCTCTGTGTGGAGTTTGCATGTTCTCAGTGTGGTTGTGTGGGTTTCCTCTGGCTGCTCCAATTTCTTCTCACAGTCCAAAGATATGTAGATTAGGTGAATTGGTGTGTGGGTGTGTTTTTTCCCCTGTGATAACTGGCGTGATGTCCAGGGTTTGTTCCTGCCTTGTGCTGTATGCTTGCTGAGATGGGCCTGTAGTTTCCCTCTGACACTTCCCTTGATAAACCGGTTAGGAAAATGAATCGATGGATGGAATGAAAAAGATTAGTTAGCCCATCAGCTGTAGACTGTTGAGTTTAAAAATTCCTGGTCAGAGATTCATAAATGATGCCCATCTTTTCATTATTCTCTGTCGTAGTCCCAATAGTATTATTTATTGGGACGTCATCTTGGGGTGAGCATTTAGATATGTGACATGGTCAATTAAATGCCAAAATAACCTACAACTTGATTTTTTACAAATTTCTCAGGACTATGCAGTGCATCTTCCAAACCTCCTCTTCCTCATTGGGTAGGGATTGCAACCCCACCCCTGTTAGCCACATCCCTATGCATATTTTGTTTGGGGAGATTAGGTAGGTGAACTGCGCCACACAGGAAATGAAGATGTATTGATTTTGTAATCCACCATGGCAAGGGTTCAAACATAATTTGATGTACTTAGTTAAAGGAATACTTCATCCAAATGTGATATTTTTTAATGTTACCCCATGTGGTTTGTTGTAGCAGGTGAGAAAAGCTTTTAATGTCATGTTTTCATGCTGAATGAAGATTAAAAAAAAAAAAAGTTGAGGATATTATACAAGCCATTATTGATCAATGCCTTCAAACGGCAAATGATGTGGAAAAAATCTCGCGTTACATCACACAGTCTACACCTTGGTTATCCAATCGTAAGATCGAAAACATGCAAAATAGACACCTGTTAATGATGTTTTCTGATTTTTCTATTAAGCCATATTTTAGCAAAAAAAGTGTGTATTTTGCATGTTTTTGAGCATATGACTGGATAACCGAGGTGTGGATTGTGTGATGTAACGCAAGATCGTTTTCCACATCATTTGCCGTTTGACAGCAATGGTCAACGATGGCTTGTATTATATCCTCATCTTTTTTTCCACTATTCTACATGAAAACATGAGTCATTTTTCTCGGTGATCACTACAAACTATATGGGTAAGTATCATATAAAAATATAATTTATTGGTGGGTTGTTTTTTTTTTAAAAGTATCATGAAACAGGCTAAAGACAGGTGAGGTGATTTGTAATGGAATTGGAGAGAATGAGATCAGAGATGTTCGTGTAGATGTTGGGGCCCAAACATGCAGAAATTTATGTATAGTGATTTGTGGATGCGATTGCCCTTGTGTAACTGTTTAAATGTTAATGAGTTAGATATTTTTGTATATAACTGGTAAAATCATCCTGGAAAAGAATAAAACTAATTCCAGGTAAATACACAATTACAGTGAAGGCAGAATTTGTGGAAGATCTGGCATTAACTACCTAACCGGATGATTCCAAAGGGTGTTCCTAATTATCTCTATCTATTGCCTCTTCACTAGTTGGGACTGAACCCAAATTCTTCACGTCACTATATTGAATTTTCAGGTTTCCAGTTAGCTGAGTTATAGAAGAGGAAGGTGCTGTTACTTCATGATAACAGACTTGAATATCAGATATATGGTGTCTGTCTGCAGAATAGTTCCATATCAGGCACTGTAGTTTAGTGATTAAGGTATTCTATAAACGTAATGCTGGTTAAGGTTAAGCTTCTTTCTCAATTTGTGACTTTGTACAAAGTCTCAACTTGCTGACGCTCCAAATGTAAAAAAAAACAAAAAAACTGTAAATGATGTATCAAATCCTAGTCTTATAAGTTGCCTTGGGTCAGGGCTCATAAGTTTAGTGGCCATTTTCTGGATTTACTCGGGTCAGCCAATTGCCTTCCAAATCTCTCTTTAACTCATTTTGATCCTTAGCATCGTTTGGGGTGAGACCCATATGCCAGTCAAATGTAAGAAAAAAATAAATAGTCTCATATGCCGCATAATAAAACATAGTCTTTATGCTAATAGCCATATGGAGTCTGTACTGTTACACAATGGTGAAAACCAGCTGTGATAAAGTTTAACTAATTATCAGCTACTAAAATAGAAGACCAACTTAATCAGAGCCTATTTTAAAAAATCATATTGCATATAATGGAATATATTTTTTTCATCTGTGTTTCTACTTGCAGCTGCCATCCCTTCTTTCCAGTACACAAAAATTCATCTGTCCTCAAGTTCTATTGTCTAGTCAAATAGATTTGAGAACAACTAAACAATTGTAACAAGGACTCAGAATATGTACGCTACATAAAGAAGCAGGCTTATGTTGAATGCACAATATGCAAATAAAATGCTCTGTTAAGCATATAAGTTAAATCATCAAGGTTTCTGACATGTGTACATAGTATATTGAAATTCACATTTGCATGTCTACTCAGAACAGTTAACAACAAAATAAAGTGCAAAATTAAGTACTTGGCATACAACGTATACAATTGTATACAGCCTATATATTTGCAAGTATTATGTACACGTTGTTGTGCTACAATATACTTTGAATTTTTATGATTGACTGTTCAGCAACCTTATGACTTGTGGGTAGCAACTGTCCCTCAATCTACTGGTGTAATTCCCAGATGGAGGAGTGATAAAAGCAGCTATCCTGGATGGCTGAGGTCATTAGCAATACAGTTTGCTTTTTTTGTTATTATTTGTTTTATATTTTTTTTTGGTTGACTGCAGTGCAATATTTTGCAGGATTTAATAATAACTTTATTTATGTAGCACCTTATCATACATTTACATGCAACTCTCAAGGTGCTTTCCACAGATTATCAATAACATCTCCCGGTCTGCATATTTCCACCTGCGTAACATTAATTGTATTTGCCCCTCCCTCACTCCCCACACCACTGCTATCCTTGTTCATAGCCTTGTCACCTCTCGTCTGGTTTATTGCAATTCCCTTTTCTTTGGTCTTTCTCACAGATCTCTTTATAAGCTTCCACTGTTCCAGAATTCAGCTGCCCGCATCATTACTAGAACCCCCTCTATTCACCATATCACTCCTGTTTTGCAGCAGCTTCATTGGCTTTCAGTTCAGTTTTGCATTGAATTCAAAATTCTCCTGTTAACGTTTAAGGCTCTCCACAACCTCGCCCCTCCATATCTGTCTGACCTCCTCCATGTTGCCATTCCCTCCCGTACCCTTAGATCCTCTTTCCTCCATCCAATTGACTGTCTCCTTCGTCCGTCTTGCCACTATCAGCATCTAAGCTTAGAAATATTGAATCATTTTCACTTTTCAAAATTAAACTTAAAACTCCCCTGTTTAAGACTGCTTTTTCTCTTTGATTACAATTGCTCTGTCTGATTTTAATTTTTGTATTTTAGTTTTATGTTTGTTTTATCTGTTGTTCAATGTCCTTGAGTGTTTAGGAAGGCACCTACAAATAAATAATGTATTATTATTTTTAAAAACAATACCTATAGTTATTTGAATATTATCATTAGTTTCTAATAGATGTAAATGAACTAAATAGAAAGCAACCTGGGCATTGTTAAACAAAACGTAAAGACTAAAGTGCAAAACAAACATTCAGTCTTATCAGAAACAGGTTCATATTGTTTTCTAATTAAAAGCTTTATACATTGTGGTAATAATCAAGCCTTCACACAATAAAGAGGTCTGTGGCAGCCTCCTGTATAATTGAGAATTGGCTGCTGATTGCAGAAAAGGTTTATGCAAAGGTGTTTACAGATAAGAGTCAAGAACAGAACTGAACAGGTTAGGAAACGTCACAGATTTATATTTGAAAAGCAGGAAGAGGAGGGATCTTGGGACCAGAAACTGGAAATGATGTCATTGGGCTGCAAGGTCATTAGGAGGTGGGCTCTTCATTGCCTTGAACTGCATCGTTGGACTTGGTACTCCAATACTGGTGGTGAGGTGAAGGAGAGCGATCACATCCTTGTGGGCAGATGCTGGAGGCTTTTGCAAAACTGCAGGGTCTATCGAAGTGCCCAGTTCGTGAACTCTGACCACAGACTTGTTGTTGCTACTCTTAGGATCCAGCTTTGGTCCAGTAGGTTAGCACCTACTAGGAAAATGAGCCTGGACTTGGCCAGATTCCAAGACCAGGCTGTTTCTAATGAGTTTGCATGCAGTTTGTTTGAGGAACTTGCCGATTTGGGTACAATTGCCAATCCTAATGTGATGTGGGAGACCTTCCGTGGCAAGACCCTGAAGGTTGCTGAGGGTTGTGTTGGTGTTACCGTTGTTCGCAGAAGGAGGTGTTTCATCCCGCAGAGCACCCTGGATATCATCGAGAGGAGTTGCAGTGAACGGCTCAGTGGCGACTCTGGTCTGTACCGGGAACTGAGAAGGACGGCTGCGAAGGCTCTGAGGGCAGATAAAGAGGCGTTTGTTAGAGGAATCTTTGAGCAAGTGGCACACCATCTGTTGTCTAGCGACCCTTGTCGTGCTTACAGAGGAATCGCCGCATTACGCACATCTGAATCTGTTCCACGGAGAGTCACAGGCAGGGTGGTTGATGGATCATTCCTTACGGATGACACTGCAGTTGTGACCCGCTGGGCTGGCAACTTTGAGTAGTTATTCAAAGCTGATATTCCGACTAGGACGTTGGATATCTCTGGGTCCACGGTTCTTGAGGCTGAGGCTGATCCTCCAATTAGCTGTGAACCACCCAATCTCACTGAGATTGCACTGCTGAGAGGGGGAAAGGCTGCAGGGATCTGTGGTATGTGGGGTGAACTTCTGCAGGCTGGTGGTAAGACTGTCCTCCTGACATTGCAAGCAATCTTTGTTTCCATTTGGGAGGCTGGCATCATCCCAACTGACTGGAAAACGGGACCTGTCATCCCTATCTGGAAAGGGAATGGTGATCTCCTGGATTGCAGCAACTACAGGGGGATAACACTGCTCTCGGTGCCGGGTAATATCCTTGCTAGGGTTGTCCTCAATAGGATCCGTGATCAGTTGCTCACCTACCAGCGACCAGAACAGTCTGGTTTTACGCTTAAGAAGTCTACCGTCGACCGCATCCTGGCACTGAGGGTTCTCATGGAGCTCAAATGCAAATATCTGCAGAGTTTCTTTGCAGCCTTTGATTTTCACAAAGCATTCGACTCAGTTGATCGAGCTGCCATGTGGGACATCCTGAGGGTTTGCGGAGTGTTCTGCTCCTACTCTGTTCAATGCTTGTATGGACTGGGTGTTGGGCAAGGTCGTGGGGTCCAGTGGCTTTTGGGCATCTGGTGAAGAAAGATTCACGGATCTTGACTTTTGCTGTGATCTTTGCGGAGTCATTGGGTGCTGTGATCGGGGTGCTCGAGAGACTGAGTGAGAAGTCTGAGGAGTCTGAGTGTCTGGGCTTGCGAGTGTCCTGGATAAAAACCAAGATTCAGGCCTTTAATGACCTCTTGGGCACAGCCATCAGCAGTGTGTCTTTTTGCGGAGAGAGTGTTGACCTTGTTGAGA
This sequence comes from Polypterus senegalus, assembly GCF_016835505.1. Classification (NCBI taxonomy): domain Eukaryota; kingdom Metazoa; phylum Chordata; class Cladistia; order Polypteriformes; family Polypteridae; genus Polypterus; species Polypterus senegalus. The sequence continues at coordinate 137,986,452 of NC_053167.1, read as the reverse complement.
GTTTTATTTACCTTGGCAGTGACATTCATGTCTCTGGTGACACTTCCTTTGAAGTCAGTAGATGGATTGGGAGAGCATGGGGGGGACATGAGGTTGCTGGAAAAGGGTTTGTGGCGCTCCCAATATCTATGCAAAAGGAAGAAGTCTTTAGAGTCCTGGTGCTTCCAGTCTTGCTATATGGTTGGGAGACATGGATGCTATCCAGTGACCTGAGACGAAGACTGGACTCCTTTGGTACTGTCTCTCCGGAAAATCCTTGGATATCGTTGGTTTGACTTTGTGTCGAATGAGCAGTTGCTCAAGGAGTCTCGAATGAGGCACATTACCTGCATTGTGAGGAAGCGTCTGTTACAGCACTGCGGCCATGTGGCTCGTTTCTCAGAGGATGATCTGGCTCGTAAGATCCTCATTGTTGAGGACCTGAGTGACTGGACCAGGCCAAGGGGCCACCCACTTAACACCTGGCTGTGGCAGATAGAGGGTCATTTTTGGAGGGTGGGACTGGACTGCGTGTCTGCCTGTGGGATTGGAAATCGGGATCCCGAGTTGTTTCGCTGTGTAGTGGGTGCGGCAATGCACTGTACCAGTGTATGCTCCCCAATTTGACTTGAATCTTCTGTTGGACTGGAAGTGGCTTCTTCTGGGGCAGAACCTGGAAGTGACATCTTCTGGGGTGGAACTGGAACTGACACTGTCCTGAGAGTCAGGCAGAATTTCACGCATTTGGTCTGCAGGGAGATCAGAGAAAGGATTAGTACACTCTGCCACCCCCTGGTCTGGCCAGGAATTACCTTCTTCTGAGCCCCTTAGCTGCTTCCCATGTGCATGTGTGTGACAACATAAAGATGGCAGGAGAACAACCAGATATAATTCACGTGTATATAAAGGTAAATGTATATACACTATATATTTACATTTGATTTGGGCATGTGTACATAGCAACACATTAAGTAGAGACAGTTTGTTGTTATTAATGAAAAATAATAAAATAATGTACTAATGAAAAGATACAAAAGCGAATAAAACAGTTCATTTTAGTTTTTGGTAGTTTTATGATGTAGATGGAGTTCTTGATTCCAGAATGTGATTAGTTGATTTTTTTTTAAACAATATATGCCTATTCCAAATACAACCTTAATCAGAAATTCCCAACATTACTTTAGGAACTACTTGTTGGCAGTGCATTTGTATAGGGTGGGGCATAGGCTGTGAACCCGGGCTGCCTAAGATCAGGATGGGCTTGCTGCCGACTATTATGCACAGATAAGGCCTATGTTTTTTGATCTGGGAATGAGCAACACTGTGTGCTACTGGTTAGACTACAAACCGGATTCCAAAAAAGTTGAGACACTAAACAAATTGTGAATAAAAACTGAATGCAATGATGTGGAGATGGCAAATGTCAATATTTTATTTGTAATAGAACGTAGATGACAGATCAAACGTTTAATCCGAGTAAATGTATCATTTTAAAGGAAAAATATGTTGATTCAAAATTTCACGGCGTCAACAAATCCCAAAAAAGTTGGGACAAGTAACAATAAGATGCTGGAAAAAGTAAATTTGAGCATAACGAAGAACTGGAAGACCAATTAACACTAATTAGGTCAATTGGCAACATGATTGGGTATAAAAAGAGCTTCTCAGAGTGGCAGTGTCTCTCAGAAGCCAAGATGGGTAGAGGATCACCAATTCCCACAATGTTGCGCAGAAAGATAGTGGAGCAATATCAGAAAGGTGTTACCCAGCGAAAAATTGCAAAGACTTTACATCTGTCATCATCAACTGTGCATAACATCATCTGAAGATTCAGAGAATCTGGAACAATCTCTGTCGCGTAAGGGTCAAGGCCGTAAAACCATACTGGATGCCCGTGATCTCCGGCCCTTAAACGACACTGCACCACAAACAGGAATGCTACTGTAAAGGAAATCACAGAATGGGCTCAGGAATACTTCCAGAAACCATTGTCAGTGAACACAATCGACCGTGCCATCCGCCGTTGCCAGCTGAAACTCTACAGTGCAAAGAAGAAGCCATTTCTAAGCAAGATCCACAAGCTCAGGCGTTGTCACTGGGCCAGGGATCATTTAAAATGGAGTGTGGCAAAATGGAAGACTGTTCTGTGGTCAGACGAGTCACGATTCGAAGTTCTTTTTGGAAATCTGGGACGCCATGTCATCCGGACCAAAGAGGACAAGGACAACCCAAGTTGTTATCAACGCTCAGTTCAGAAGCCTGCATCTCTGATGGTATGGGGTTGCATGAGTGCGTGTGGCATGGGCAGCTTGCATGTCTGGAAAGGCACCATCAATGCAGAAAAATATATTCAGGTTCTAGAACAACATATGCTCCCATCCAGACGTCATCTCTTTCAGGGAAGACCCTGCATTTTTCAACAGGATAATGCCAGACCACATTCTGCATCAATCACAACATCATGGCTGCGTAGGAGAAGGATCCGAGTACTGAAATGGCCAGTCTGCAGTCCAGATCTTTCACCTATAGAGAACATTTGGCGCATCATAAAGAGGAAGGTGCGACAAAGAAGGCCCAAGACGATTGAACAGTTAGAGGCCTGTATTAGAAAAGAATAACTGGTCTCCTCGGTCCCCAGACGTCTGTTGAGTGTTGTAAGAAGAAGGGGAGATGCCACACAGTGGTGAAAATGGCCTTGTCCCAACTTTTTTGGGATTTGTTGACACCATGAAATTCTGAATCAACATATTTTTCCCTTAAAATGATACATTTTCTCAGTTTAAACTTTTGTTCCATGATTTATGTTCTATTCTGAATAAAATATTAGAAGTTGGCACCTCCACATCATTGCATTCAGTTTTTATTCACGATTTGTTTAGTGTCCCAACTTTTTTGGAATCCGGTTTGTACATAGGAAGACTCCACCTGCTCTGTGGCATGGTTGGCAATTTTGGGTGACCATTGAAAGTTAAGCATGGTTCAAGTTGTCATTAAAGAAGAAAGTTGAGTGCATTAACTCATCTAAATGCAGTATTATTGTTGATATTGTTATTATTAGACTGATATCTTTATATAAGGTGACAATATATTTAAGAAATGCAATTGGTTACATTTCTTTTGTTGTTGTTTTTTTTTTTTTCCCCCTGTTGAATTACAGGCAGGGGAAGTGACTTGCTCCTGGTGCTACAGTGTCAGTAGTGGGATCTGAACCACAAACCTCAGAGTTTGATATCCCAAGCTGTGGCCCCCTTAGTATTAGGTTTACCACTGGAAAAACAAGCCAAAAACATTGGATTTTTTTCTATGAGAAAAAAAAGTTATGTGTAATAGAAACGTGCAGTAACCAAAACGTCAACATAATTACAGTAGGAAAGGTATGCCTAATTTCCAGTGCTATGCCGATGCAGATACTGTATATCCTTTGTGTGGCATGTTTTGAAACACACAGCCCAGTGTTTTAGTCAGGACAGTAGAAGTGTATTTGCACATTTAAAAAAATATTTTTTTGTGTTGCTTGCACATGAGAGATGTTTCCTGACATGAACATGGACACTTGCTGCACTGTGAGCAGTGCTTAGGGTACAAACATCTTTCTTGTTAATATACTTGATCACAATCGTTTTGCCTTGTTTGTCATGCAGCTACTGTTGCACCACTTTGAATCTTCACACAACTGAAATTTACCAGGCATATCACCGCGGTTTGGTGTCAACGTCTAGTGACCTATTCACATTGTCATCTCTATCGCTCGATTTGAGCAATGTTTCAGTTTGTTCTAAAACTCCCTTTATGGCTTTTTGTTGGCCATTGTGTTTTTGGCCCCACTTATGATGAGTTACCATGGAGTTCCAATAAAGTGGCAGAACACAGCATTTTGCACAAAATCATGAATATTTCAATTTTTTTCAGTAGGTGACAGAATGAATACTGTCCTGGTGTTATTTGGGCTTAATGCTGTAAAGTGGATGATTACATGCCACCCCATCTGACTTGGGTGTAATCATATGTACATAGAATTCATAACCTGGGCCACACTGGAGTTAATGTGAAGGAAGTTAACCACTATGCCACACAGCATGTCTCAGCTAGAATCACAAGCTCTGAAAATCCACAAAAAGCTTCAAAAAATTAATATTGAAAATTACATATTTTAAACGTGTATATTCTCAATATTTAAGAGGAGACGACATAGTAATTTTTAAAAACTTCCCTACAGTTAAATTGACTTAGCTGTAGAAGTCTCTTGCGTTTTAAAAAGCAAAATTTGAAATTGTTTACTTTAGTGTGTTAAATGATAACAACAAATTTTACACCTGGGCATGTTTATTTCATTAAAAATATAAGTTGTCCTGTAACTTTCAAAAGTCAAGTTCCTTCTTGGGACATTGACAAATATCTTCCTCTCTATCTAGCTAGCTCATATATCCACTTGATTTATATATGGAGTCCATTATGACCAGTCATTTTTATTGTAGAATTTTGTACAAATACCATGCCAAGTTAAACAGGAATGCAAGGATTACTCATCTGTACATAGGACTGCCTTGGGTGATTTTGGAAAACAGAGTGAGTGTGTTGCTGCCCACACAAAGCAGAGAGTGAACATGTCATATGTGGGTTTGCATTAATACAGAAGTGCTAGTTTACTACAGTTTTTGTTGTTAGCCATTCTTGGGTGCTTTTAGCCATGTGTTTTGGGACATAATCTTGTTGGAGGATCCATGGCCTGCGATTAAGACAGAGTTTTCTGACACCGAGCAGTTTGATCTAGAATGTCTTGACATTCTTAAGATTTTGTTCTTCACGGCGCAGACGCAAGGCACCCTGTGGCAGAAACAGCAAAGCAGCCCCAAAACACAGCTGAGCTTTCTACACGTTTCACATTAGGTATGGTGTTCTTTTCTTTGAGGGCTTAATTTTTTTCGCCTGTGGATAGAGAGCTGATATGTCTCCAGAAGCATTGTGGCTTGTCAGTATGTATTTTAGCAAGTTCCAAGTCTAGCTTTTTTTAATGGTTTACTTTCAACAGTTGAGTCCTACTGGGTGGTCTTCCATTGAGCATAATGTCACTCAAAAAGTGATAGATGGTGCAATCAGACACTGATAAATGGCGCAATCGGACACTGATGGACCTTGACTTTGGAGTTCAGCTTGTATCTCTTAGGTAGTTATCTTTGGCTTTTTGTCTACCATTCTCACTGTCCTTCTGCACATTCTGGGGTCAATTTTCCTCTTGCAGCCATGTCCAGAGTGGTTGACTACAGTCCCATGGACCTTAAACTTCTTAATATTTGCAAATGTTGTCACAGGAACATCATGTTGCTTGGAGATAGACAAACATGTTAAAGGCAAAGGTTAGAAGACTATTATTTTCTTTCTGATCTTCTCAGTCAACTCTCTCCTTGGCTTTCTCTGGTCAATGGTCAGCGTGTGACACATGATGGTACCAAGAAGCAGAGTGACAACTTATATCCATTTAAGTTGACTGCACGATTAGAGACATTTGTGATACTGATTAAAGAAAACAGCTAGTTGGAAAAATCACTCAAATTGAATTATTTACGAACTTTTCTAGAGGTGACAACTAATATGTCCCCACAATTTTAGATTTTTTTTTTTCACACCTGCTTTGCTTGATAACTTACAGGTATACAGGGGACTATTGCTTTTCATTGGCATCCAAAACATGTTTTTCAATGAAGCTGTATGGGTAGAAACAAATTTGTCCGTGTGTATGTATTTATATATTTTCAGACAGTACCTATTTTTAAAAAACATATCTGAACAATGATGTAACCTTACCACAGTAGAATTCTTGAGTAAACTTTGGTTGTGAGAGCTTTAGTTGAGTGATTTAACAATTTGCTTTCCTCTGTAGTGTGTACTTGAAAGTAGTTATGAGCAGTGCCATAGTTCTTTGTTTGCATAACAGAATATTATTTTGTACAGATTGCTTTGTCTCTGAAGGCTAGACAGACGTTGTTTTCTTTTAAGTTTGCCTTGGAACAAGTGCATGTAGTGAGTGGTGTTTAACTAAAGAAGAAAAAAATGATCTGCAACAAGCTGTATAGCACCAGTGTGCAAACTATGCAAGACATAATATAAATTATCCAATTTATTTATTGCTCACCTTTAAAGGGTTCCAAAGCCCCATTCACACAATGCTTTTATAAAGTGATTGTTCATCCATAGATTCTGTCACATTTACAATTGTTTTTCATGTTTTCACAATTGATGGTATATTCCTTCTTGTAAAAGAGAAACTGTTACATGATCAGATGTCCAGTTTATGAACTTCAGGTAGGTTTCCAAAATTACAAATTTGGGCATTTTCATTTGTAAATCTTTAGCAATCTCAGCAGATTTATTTTACCTTAGACTGCAGTGTCTTCTGGTTGCTTCAGCCTATTGAATTGTCCATTTTTGAAACTATTATCAAGGAAAGTGTGGTGCCATGTACTAAATATTACAATGTTTCTTTTTTAGGTGCTGAAGTAGGCTTAATGTTTTTGAGGATTCACATTTGAACCACAGCAGTATGTGGAAATTTGCATAGCATATTCCAAACAAGTCCTGACCACAGTATGGTATAAGCATTTGGAAAGAGTCGTATTCTGTTTGTCAGAGCCTTTTATTCTGTTCATTGTGAAACATGTGCTATGCAACAGATTTGATCTGTGAATGTGACAAGGGGTAAAAATAAAAAGTGTAAAGGTGTCAACAGCCTCGGCAAAGAGTTCCTTTTTGTAAATGTGGTTAATTTTGGCATATCACTGTTTAACTGATTATAGGCCCACATCACTTACATATCTACAACTATTTTGCACTCATAGTCAATTGTTAAACCATTCACCATTTTCATTAAAACACAGATTATATTTAATACACAATAAAACAGAATGAATCTCAATGATTAATATCAACAAAACTTTGTAACTGAGATGTGGCCAGTTGATAACAGAGAAAATAAACATAATAAATCATACATTTTATGTTTCAAGCTTAATGCACTTGAGTTAACAGTAGGTTATAACAGAAACAACCACAGTCATTCAACTATACTGTGTTCATGCATGTGCTGAATCAGATTTAATCCACTAATTGTTGCAATCCATGGTTCTTAATGTCTTGTCACTGATCGTGAATAGGGCTAGTAGTTTAGCGCTTTAGCAGTGGTTCCAGGTTTCACGGCAGGATACCACAAGGAAAAGCAGAATGCAGTGGGGTCAGTTAACAGTACATGCTATATTGATTACCATACTTTCATTTTTGAGCAAATGACTTAACAGAGTTGCAATATGAACAGTCTAATCAGCAGCCAAAATTGGAGTATGCTAGATTAAAGTAATGATTCTGTGGTCTAGATTTAAATGCTGAGACGAGTGTGGGAGATTCAGAGTAAATTGACATTGTGGTTGTCTATGAGTTGACTCGTTTCCGTTTTTAGTTTCTACGTTTGGGGGAAGCATTTTGTGTAATGGATAAAATGTTTTGAAGGTTTTGACAGCTAAATTGCTCAAAATGTTTGAGTCTAAATCAAATTACTACTATGTGTGTCTACTCTTTTCAAGTAGGTGACTAGCATGTTGTGGGCAACAGGGCATTACATCAGAAGATGGGTATGGTTTTATTTTTGTGCCATTGTTTCTCTTAGAAAATATTTTCTGTGCTGAACAAAAAGTAGTGACAGATGTAGCTTGTAGGAGTGTGTGTTTTAGATTGCTTTAACAGGGATGAAATTTAATAATCGAAAAACATTACAAATATGGTTACATCTGTGAACCTATTGTCTAAACTTGTGAATCCTGTTTTTCTGTACTTTGCAAATGAGATTCTTGCGTTTTCCAATAGTAACATTACTGTAAATCCAATAGACAATGACTATAGCACTATGTACTGTATTAAGTGTAACATTAGACCTTTATAAATGAATATACTGTATAAAAACCAGAACCATTCAAGCAGTTGTCTGTATGAGCAGCTGCTGAGTGGCCTTTTGACCTGAGGCTTAAAAGTGTTCCCAAATCCAGTGTAATGCAGGTGGTATTATTTCTGAAAAGTGACCGTATAGGGAGGTTGAGGTCTGCAGTAATATTGTATGACTTTCTAAAGCAGCATCTGTTATACTGTACAGTATGTCTTGGACAGAACGGAGTTGTCTGGCAGTAATGTTCAAAGCTGATTCCTTTATAATGCTTCGTGGCTCTAGGCCGTGAATATTCCAATCTACTCCACCGTGCACCCTTAACAGTTGTTGAGCATGGAATGAGATTTCACTTAGTTTCTGACACTTCTTGACTGTAGCTGATGTGTTGTGTCCATGTTAAGTTAGTCATTTATGATGCCTTCAAGGATCTTAAAACTGCTGACCACTCTAGAGCATATGTTCCAATGCAAATACGAGTGTTGCCTTCCTACTCATTCCTTAAGCGTGTGACCTGCTTTTTCATTTTTCCGACTTTAAGGGACAGATTGTTGTTGTGTGGGTGTGTCAGAAAGCAAGTCTGTTTTCTGTAAGCTAGAAGAATCTACATTTGTACACTCATCATGTTCTTTAGTTACACTGAAATATGGTTGTGCTGATCAGTGATTATTTTTAATCAGGTCTATTATGTTGTTATATGATGTGCTGTTTTTTGAATATTTGTTATCAGATTATCAAATGTTGATGCAGGTGGTACTGCTGCCTCTGCCCACAAGATCATATCAGGGGGATCTACACACCACCATATGGGAGTGCATTGTGGAGTTACTGATGTTGCCAGTCTGCATATGCTAGTGTCTACTAGTTAGGAAGTTGAAAATCTCATTTGTATTGTGTGTCACTAAGTCCCTGTTGTGAGAGCTTGGTGTACATGTAAGCAGCGCAGTTTGCATATGACATAGACTTGCATGCATCAGATATTTTGTTCAATTATAGCCATTTGTAATAGGATTCAGTTGTGTATTAGCCTCTAGTATATCTCGAAATTGAATTACGGTTCTTGTTGTATTTTGGTTTGGTTTAAGTTTATTTGTCATATATAGGTTAACACAGGGTCAACATACAATGAAATGTGTATGACGAGAAAAAAAAAATTATAGTTCTTGTAAATTTAGTGGTATTTCCCTTCTCTTAGATTAAATATTCCTAATTTAACTGTTTATCTCAACAACAAAGAATTTGGTGCGCAATATATTTTAGCAGTGGCAATGTGCTGATTTTTTTTTTTTTTAAGGAGAAGGCAATGTTCTGAGGCAGTTGTCATCTGCTAAATAAGTTTGTTTTGTAGACATTCAGTGTTTGATGTAGAATATCTTGGCAGTAGATCAAGATAGCTACTTCACAAAATGTTCACTTTGTTAAAGGGTAAAACATTTTTTTTATTCCATTTATAGTCAAAAAAAATTGTCATTTTTGGGGCTGTTCAGGGTTGAGGTGCTACTGTTGGTGTTTCTGGTTTCCCATTTCCTTTTCTGTTTGACCTGTGGTGCCTTTTCATATTCTAACTACAAGCATGCTGAGAGATTTTTAAAAAATTTAAATTTTAATTCCACTTTGGGGAAATTTAAATTTAGGAACATGGCAATTAGTTTGTTGGGTAGATATATCTAATGAAGGTTTATCAGCCAAAATGACACATTTTTAGCTTTTTTCTTGTCGTTGAAGAATATACGTTTACATTATATATATATATATATATATTTCTTCATTTTGCAGATGTGTGCTGGTTCAGCCTTTTTCTAGCTTCAGCGTGCTTTTGGGATCAGTGTTCAGTGTGTCTCTTGTCTCTGGGTTGCTCCTAACTTACACCGACCTGTTTGCTACTAGGAAGGGATCTGCTTACCAGCAACTGAATAAAATTGTTTCAGGGAATGAATGTTGGAATGCTTTCTGCAATTGTGTCATATGGTCTTTTAACAGCATATTTGCCTTTCAACTTTAGTTAGTTAAGTCCAAGTGCAAGGGAAATCTGCATTTCCACACTCATGTGATTCCTTGGTTGCACTGAAATAAGGTGTGCTGAGAAGTGGCAGAGAACTGAACAGGAGTACAGTTACTAAAGGAATATGAATTTTTTAGGAGGAATAAAGCTTGAATTTTGGTGTGGCCCTTCCTTTGAGAGTATGTGCTTTTTGTTTCAGGATCAGCTAATAACCTAATTAAGTATTACTAGGAAACACTCAGACCTCCAGTCCATGAAGAAAGGGGGTTCATGTGCCTCTTATGAAACACAGCACCCCAGGTCAACTGGGGAGGGAACTGTCACTTTTTTGATTCCCTTACAGTGTGTATGTCTGTGTTTTGTACTCATAGTGTGTAATTTCCAAGGACCTGAGGCCTTTTTATGTGATAGAGGTAGCCCGTACCTCCAGCTTTTTAGTTGTGTATGACTTTTGTTTGTATGCTGCTAAGTAGTGCTCATGAAATGTCTGAAGTACTGCTTGTTTGTTGTTATGCATCTTCCTGTTGCTATTGTTTTTCCATTCTACATCCTGTGCCTTCTATTATGTTAGTGACGCTTGCTGCTGTTGATATCGCGTTCACGTAAATAGTTTGTTCTAGTAAGTCAAAAGGAAGCAATAAAAGGTTTTTTGTTGTTCTTCATCACTGCTTGTATTGTGTATGTCACACTCGTTGCTGAGTATATGGTAGTGCTTTTTGTCTTGTTCTGCAGTCTGTACTGTGACTCAATAGCTCTGTATACTTCTCTCTTTAGTATATCCTGTGTTCTGCTGTCTCAACATTTCATGGATGTCATCAGTGAAATGGCTCCTGCTTTTGGATTGTTGCCCAGCTGAGTTTGAGGATCATGTTTTTCATGGTGTCACTGTGTATAGTTGACATGCGTCTGATTGACCTGTGCAATGAGTCTAACTGTCAGCAGACGTCACTGATGTCATTTTCCTGTGAGTCATGGTGCATACATGCACGGCCCTGTCACATATGGCACATTGTCACAAAGATGTTTGCCATGTGAAGGACCTGAAGCTCAATTCTGTGACTGAGGTAGCCTGCACATCTATTTCAAGGGTCATATTACATGTATCACTGTACAAGGTACTGAATGAGACAAAGTCCAAGTTTCATGGCCCACTAGTTTGTGTGTTTTTGCATCAGAGAGAAAATCCTTGGCCTGCCCATCCATCTATCTATCTATCTATCTATCTATCTATCTATCTATCTATCTATCTATCTATCTATCTATCTATCTATCTATCTATCTATCTATCTATCTATCTATCTATCTATCTATCTATCTATCTATCTATCTATCTATCTATCTATCTATCTATCTATCTGATTAAATTTATGTATTAATGTAAAAGATTGGTTACATTAATTCCTTTTTAGCAGAGTAAAAGTAAACCTTGTGCTGACAACCTTTAACTAGCTGCTGCTCTAGGCAGTAATGCTAAGCATGATGTTAAGTATGGATTTTTTTTTTATTGACATGGTTAACACTAATTTGCCCACAAATGTGCTTTTAAAATGATGAATAACTATAGCATGTAAAAATCTATAAAATGTTAAAAAGTAATCAAATATTGCAGCATAACGTAGTGGATTATTTTTGCACATGAACTTGGGTATTGTATTACCTTGATTGTTTTCTGTCCTTTTGACACTGGAGATGTCTCCTAAACTACTTGGCAGTCACGATCATAATATTGCAGCATTCTGCTTTCTTCTATGACATGAATGGTGACAGGTTTGATGACTCACTCTGAGTCACACAGAGTAAGTAGAAGAGATGAAAGCAGCATCTTGTGATTTTTTTTTTGTCCACCCTGTTTTGTTGTTATGCCAAAAAAGCAGGCAGATTTGGATGCAAATAAACATTTTTTTTTGGTTTTTATTCAGACAGACGTATCCCCATATTTTCAGAAACACATTTTTTAGGGACCACTTGTGCAGCTTTTCCCTTTAACAGTTATTCTTGTATCAGAACACTTATTAAATATTCAATTGCTACCATGCCTTATGATGATAGTAAAGTCCAACACAACTTTGAAACATTTACCTCTGTAAAAGCAAATTGTTCTTTTTGACATATTCTTTTTGGTTAAGGAATGGTATAATATAGGAATAGATAGACAGTGGGAAAGCCATTCCTGATAAAATTAAACAAAAGAAAATTAGAAAATGCAGAAAAGATTTTAGTGTGCAACAGTTAAAAAGTGGTATTGGGGCTGCATTTCAGTGTTTGAAGTCTTTTGGTTTCTTGTACTGACAAACAATTTCGACATTGCCAAGCCTAGGCACAGATTTCAGCTGAAGGCCTATAAATCTACTTTTCTAACCATTAAACTCTTTATTGAAAAGTTGAAGACCCATGAGTCCTTGATAGGTATTTAATATTTTACTGACAGACAAGACATTTTTTTTCTTGAATAAATATAATAAATTTGTAAATGCAAGAACCAGGCTTATCATTATTTAATTGTGTGTTGTAAGTTAATTAAATATTTAATTGTTATACATTAAAATGGCCCTTTGTTTCCCAGGGGTTTCATGTGTAAATTGCTTTGATTGTGTCTGTATAATGTACTGTATGTATATCTGCTTTTCAGGTTTACTTCTAAATTGTTCATGTTGCTCAGTGTTTATTATAGTGTTATTGATTCTTCAGGTTTGTTTCATATTTGCTCATGCCATGACCCCACAACAGGCTTAGAAAATGGGGAGGTTTCACAGCATTTACAGTTGTGTTCTAAATTCAGAAAAAATCCCTTGGTTGCTTTCTGGCAGCTGTGTTGGGTGGAGTAGAACTGATGTATCACGGATAGTGAGAGTCAGTGGAGTAGATGTTTTTAGGCTTTGGTCATTCTGAACTTTACACACTTTAGGCTCTTGTTAAGTGTACTGCATTTTTAAGGTTGGGCTGCAATACTTTTTGCCAATTGAATGACTAAACCTGTGTATGGTCCTTACTTCCCTCATTCATCATGAACAAGTAATTATTTCCCAGTGGTGTACCAAACAAAGCTACACTGCATGCTAACTAATTTGAAATCTCACTCCGCACTTTGAGAAAGTGTAAAGTTACACTTTTTCCTGTTAGCTGCACATAGTTGAAATGCCTTAGAATTTTCAAATTGTTTTCCTTGCAATTGAGAAAGGACCAATCATTATTTCCTCATGCAAAGGTACAGTCATGAATGGATTTATTTGCCATTATTGTTGGATGATAAAAAGGAGGCAGAAGACAATTGACATGAGTGGAAATGTTCCTGAGATAGCTCTTGCTCTTTCATACACTGTTTCATCATTTCAGTGTTTTCTATAGTATATGCTACATTAATGCAAAAAATAAGTAAGTTAATAAAGTGTTATTTCTTCATTTGTCATTATAAACAACATAAATCTTGTAAAATATTGAGCTAAGTACTAGAATTGAGGTAGTCATTCATTTTTGACATTTGTATAAAGTTAATATTATTCAGAATTTGGAATTAATGGGTTGACACAGTCAAAGTATAAAAATGTAAATGACAGCATTAGTGAGAAGGAAATCTGTATTAAAGTAGTATCTGGTTGAAATAACCTACATCTCTACTCAGAATGAACTGAGTGGGGTAACATACCATTCCCAAACTCTCTTAATCCAATTCCAGGTCACAGGGTGCCCAATGCCATCCAGTTGATCTGTTATCTTTGTGTTTCTGTTGGTCTTAGAGCAACATTGAAGTCGTTGGTTCCAGGAAAATAATTCAAATTCCACCAGTTAGATTTAAACTCAGCCTCTGACATCACAAACCAGGAAGTGCTTATAGGAAAAAAGACCATTTCCTTTCTTATTCACAAACGTGAGTGAAAAATGCCCTAAACAGGAATAGAAAAAAACTTCAAACTGTTATTTAAATTCTTAAAGAGATCTTTTTTTTGTAATTTGGTATATAATGAAATATTAAATTTTGAGCTTTCAAACACCAAATACCTGCTTTATGATACCACATTGAGCCCTTGCGAATGTGAAAATCCGTGAATCCTTTTTGGGCCAATAATTACTGTATTTTCTAAGTAAATAAGATGCAAAAAGTTGCAAGAAATGCAGGACAGAATGATCATGGCGCTAGCAAATCACCAGTGTGAGGCTGACTGCCGAGACAAAGATTTGTGGAGTATCAAAGTATGCAGTTCAGTAGTTCTTTAGTGAACTGTAACTTTTTACAAAATTTATCTTACACAGAAGTGTATTATATTTATGGCAGTAAATGACAAAAATGATTAATATTACAGATACACAAGAAATCTAACAATACACTAACCACAAAACAAAAAACACAACACAGTCCAGTTTTACAGGTGCAGAATATGGTGGTATAGTTATAAAATGAAATCCCCTGCGAATAGCCTCCTGAAAGGTATATAAAGTTTTGTTGTGCTGTGATGCTGATGTAGGTGAAGTTTTGTAGAAGTTGGTTGCACTCCCTAGATGAAGATGTTTTCTAACTCAGACAAAAAAAATCACACAAATAAGCAGGCTCAGTACAAGAACATATATCCATTGGATTATAGTTTTCTCTGGATGTAATTGTAATCCTATTGTGCAGTGAAGCGTTGAAACAAAAAGACGCCACTCATTGATTGTGATCCTGTCGGATTCTTTGGCTCACTTTTGAAATTAGCACCCTCATCTTCTTTCATTCAACAGCCCTGCAACTGCTGAAGCTGCACAATGATGCAGTACTCCCCGAGTTATTTGGATTTGCAGTCTATTTAAGTAGCGCTGTATCAGCGTTGTCTGCGGTTTTCCACACTAGGCTATAAAAACTAATTATTGATGACAAACCCCCAAATATGTGGATCTGCCAGTTATAAAACCTGCAAAGCACAAGGGCCGATCTGTAACTTTATAGCCGATTAGCTAAAGGTGAATGACCTGGAACAACAACTTTGATGTTGTGCCAGAAACAACAGAAATCTGATGGTAGTAAGATCGACTCATATGCACACTTATATTGGAGCAATCTGGAATTGCTGAGTAACCTAACCAGCAGGGATACCCAGAATCAGTTAATATATGCAGTTTCACCAATGCATCAGAGTACAGAAATATTGTAGTTATTTACTTTTTTGGAAAAACGGGGTCTAGTTAACTGACATTTAACATTAAGCTGATTTTCAATTTATTTAAACATTTATGGTCTCATTCATTTTTTTAAACTTACTTATTGCAGTATTTAGCTCCTTGAGTTTAAGGTAATGTATTAATGAAGCCTGTTAAAAGAAAGTGGGAAAACTATCCTTTTTTGCATCACAGTGGTTGTAAATGCGTGTTTCCAGTGTGATTTAAATTATTGTGTACTTCATTTAAATTAAAAACTACATTTAAAAATTTGGTACCATTGCCCAATATCAATGATGAGTGCTGTACATAAAGTGAATTGGATTAAATCAAAGTCTCTTCTTAATTGTGCTAGTTCCTTCTATATTTCTAATTTATGCATGTGGTAAAGAAAAAGAAATTTCCTTCCAAAGGTTTTTTTTTTGTCTTCTGTCTCTTGTGAGCTTTTTAAAATGGGCTATTTTGAGTATTGAGTATTTGTGTGGAATGTGTTGTCTTTTGGCAAATTAAATGTTATGTAAGTTACCTTTGGCCAAGTTTTCTTCATTTTTGTGTTTTTTATAATATTAATTGAGTCTCTGTAAAAGGCTAAATTTCCCTCTTGGTACACATAAAATATGTATCTGTCCAGAAATCCATGCATTCCCTGTACTTGATGAACTGGTTTAATTAATAAAATAGTTTAAGGAAAGATCTGTCTATACATAGGAGCTTTAAGGGTAAAGTACCAGGGCATTTCTTTGCATTTCAATCAAATTTCATAAAGCTAAATGTTCTTTAACCTGTATGTATTGAAACAAAAGTCTATATTAAGTGGTCAAGTCAAATATGTTAAAAATATTTTTAAAAATCTTGGTTAAAATGATAATTAGAATATATTGAGAAGGCTTGATTTTTGCAAGAATTTGTATTATTCTTTTCAAACCCACCTGTTGAGTCCAGGGAAACTAACACCCTGTTGCCTTCCTTCAGAGACATAGGAACTGAGAGCCAGAATGAAGAAATAATTTGTTTAGCATACAGAATTATCCCTTGGCTACAAGCTTGGCAGGATCAAAAGCCGGCAGCCTACCAGATGCTGAGCTTGGCACCTCACTGTTGCACAAGTGTTCTTAGAGAAATGTCCATCAATTTCCACCTGCATAGTTTTCCAGAATGTTCAGTAATGTTTTACTTTTGTGTTTACATTTGAAAAATACTGGCCACTAACATTGAAACATTTTTTTGTACGTAGTAAGATTTTTCACAAAATGAAACATAGACAGTGAGCTATACATGTAGGCCTTGGTAGTTTTTGCTTTTTACTTTTATTTTTCTGCTTCTGTTTTACATTATCTAATCTTTTCGAAGTTTGGCCTTCAAGTTTGGCAGGTAATGGGCAATTATGGCATATCTTAAAAAGTTGAATTAAGGACATAAGCTTGCTATGAGTGTCACATGTTGACATTGTAATCTATGTGTAATTATCTAATGATAGTGTAAAGTGTTTACTGTTTGTTATATACTTGTCATGGAGTAACATTTGCTATTAAAACATCTATAGGCCAAGGCAAAGCAGGAATTGCTGTGCAGTGTCACTTGTTCAAAGTGTAAATAGAGAGAGCGAGCATACATGCTTGCAGTCCAGTAAATGATTTAACTTGCTTGATGTTCATTTTTAAACCTAGAATAGCCATTCCATATTCTTCAGAATGTTTTTTTGTGGAAGAGATGAGTCATTGTGACGATCATTGATAATAATGCTTAGGTTTGAAGAATGTGTGTGTGGTTAACATAAGTTTATGAATTATTTGTGGAAAATACTTTTTTCCATTTAGTGTTTTAATTTCCTGCTTCTTTGTATATTCATAAGGGTAGCTGCTATCACTGGTTTAAAAGAAAAAGAACAAAACAAAACTGCAGACGTGTGTCCGGGTAGGCATTCACTACAACAAGGATATGTAAAACTCTGTGATGCATTGACAAACTATGTGTATTGGCATATTGAATTATGCAGCTGTGATACTAAGAAAATTTCTTAGAAAAAAATATAATTAAACAGTTTTGGCAGCCTCATTTGAGATGGTTGGCTTTTGTGCTTTTGAAACCTTGTTTATACATGGCGTAATGTGCTGCTGCAACACTAATATATGTTTGTTTCTAAAAGCAGAAGGCATTGCAACTACGTAGAAGTGGTCAAAGAGCAGCACACCATGAATTTGTGAAAACGTCAAAAATATCCAATATAGAGTGGTCCAGATCTATTTATGCAATTTTTATTACGCTATAACTTTTTAAGTTTATTACATAGAAAATCACCTGAAAAATCCCGGACCATCGAGAAGGGTGCGAACTGACAACATGAAGAATCATCTTTGCGCCGAACTGGAATCATCCCTGCATAAATCAAAGTCATCCAGACGATCTGGAACTGAATAATTAGATCTGGACCACCCTGTATATTGTTTTAGTGCAATTTTTTTTTTCTTTTCATTTTTACAGGTGACTAGCTGAAATACCCAGCGTTGCCCGGGAGAAAAAAATATATATATATATATATATATATATATATATATATATATATATATATATATATATATTTATTTTAATTGTTTGAGAAAAATATAATAAAAAAAAAAACGCAAAAATTTAAAAATAAATTAACAAACAATGAAGACTCACTAATGTGCTTGCTTGTCTTGGGGTCTTGTATGTATGTTATCATCCAGTTGACGCTCGGAACCGGCCAACTCTATTTTCAAAAACGTCAGGGGTGCAGTGGTGCTCAAACATATAGAGTGCTGGCAGTCAACTCCAGTTCACTCTCTGGGGGTCGTTCCGAGTGTCAGCTGGATGATAACATGCATAGAAGACCGCAAGATCAATCCTACCCAGATGGGGGTTGGGTTAGGGATGATTTCACCCTACAGTATTTTTAGTCAACCAATGAGAAACATTTTTCATGAAAATCGGTCCAGCCGTTCGGAAATGATGCTGGAACATACATACATAAACACACACGCACACACACACACACACACACACACATATATAAGTAATAATAAATAAAAATTCTATGAAATTTAACCAATGAAAGTCAGACATTGATTTTCAACCATGCTTAAATAAACTCATGAAACAGGCCTGGACAAAAATGATGGTACCCCTAGAAAAGACTGAAAATAATGTGACCAAAGGGACATGTTAATCCAAGGTGTGTCCACTAATTAGCATCACAGGTGTCTACAATCTTGTAATCAGTCAGTGGACCTATATATAGGGCTCCAGGTAGTCACTGTGTTGTTTGGTGACATGGTGTGTACCACACTCAACATGGACCAGAGGAAGCAAAGGAAAGAGTTGTCTCAGGAGATTAGAAAGAAAATTATAGACAAGCATGTCAAAGGTAAAGGCTATAAGACCATCTCGAAGCAGCTTGATGTTCCTGTGACTACAGTTGCACATATTATTCAGAAATTTAAGATCCATGGGACTGTAGCCAACCTCCCTGGACGTGGCCGCAGGAGGAAAATTGATGACAAATCAAAGAGACGGATAATACGAATGGTAACAAAAGAGCCCAGAAAAACTTCTAAAGAGATCCAAGGTGAACTTCAAGCTCAAGGAACATCAGTGTCAGATTGCACCATCCGTCGTTGTTTGAGCCAAAGTGGACTTCATGGGAGACGACCAAGGAGGACACCATTGTTGAAAACAAATCATAAAAAAGCCAGACTGGAATTTGCCAAACTACATGTGGACAAGCCACAAAGATTCTGGGAGAATGTCCTATGGACAGATGAGACAAAAATTGAACTTTTTGCCAAGGCACATCAGCTCTATGTTCACAGACGGAAAAATGAAGCATATCAAGAAAAGAACACTGTCCCTTCTGTGAAACATGGAGGAGGCTCTGTTATGTTCTGGGGCTGCTTTGCTGCATCTGGCACAGGGTGTCTTGAATCTGTGCAGGGTACAATGAAATCTCAAGACTATCAAGGGATTCTAGAGAGAAATGTGCTGGCCAGTGTCAGAAAGCTTGGTCTCAGTCGCAGGTCATGGGTCTTGCAACAGGACAATGACCCAAAACACACAGCTAAAAACACCCAAGAATGGCTAAGAGGAAAACATTGGACTATTCTAAAGTGGCCTTCTATGAGCCCTGACCTCAATCCTATTGAGCATCTTTGGAAAGAGCTGAAACATGCCATCTGGAAAAGGCACCCTTCAAACCTGAGACAACTGGAGCAGTTTGCTCATGAGGAGTGGGCCAAAATACCTGCTGAGAAGTGCAGAAGTCTCATTGACAGTTACAGGAATCGTTTGATTGCAGTGATTGCCTCAAAAGGTTGTGCAACAAAATATTAAGTTAGGGGTACCATCATTTTTGTCCAGGCCTGTTTCATGAGTTTATTTTTGTAAATAATTCTGTTGAAGCATGGTTGAAAATCAATGTCTGACTTTCATTGGTTAAATTTCATAGAATTTTTATTTATTATTACTTTTGTCAGATTAAAGTTATTTCTGTGACCATTTTGAGTTTTTCTTTCATTGACTGAAGGGTACCAACAATTTTGTCCACGTGTATAAGTGTTAAACAAGTCTGATCAGCCCTAAGAGATAACATTCAAAACAAAGTCTTATAGGAAGTCTGCCATAACGAATTCATCTTCTTTTGACAAGTTTAATTTCACAAAAAGAGCCTTAATGGTAGGATAAACAGTGGGAGAAATTTGGAGAATTAAGGAATCAGGAGTTTGTAATATTTAAAAAATAATTTTACTTTTTTTGTAAGTCCAGTTAATGTCGCAAACATAAATCTCACAATAAATAAAAGTGCTTTTTATGACAATCTGGATTTAAGTGTTAAAACAGCTTTAAATAATTTTTACAAGAGTGTGGTAAATTTTAAATAATGTTGATATTCACTAATTCATGTAACATTCACAAAGAATGTTATTTTTAGTTTACATATTTTAAGCAGCATTTTTTTTTTGAGTTAAAGCACTAAAAAAGTCAGTAAATAAATTGAGTACATTCACATGGTAAGATAAAAGTAGTCCATGATGATTACATTATTTATAAGCCAGTACACCATGCAGTTTGTTATTAAACTGGGGGAGAATTCCGCCTCTCAGCTCAAATACAGGCCCTGGAAATCAAGGTATGCTGTGCCCGTACAAGGTAATAACCAGAAATTATTTTATTAAGCCTTGACCTGGAAGATATATTTAACAGTTCAGGGAACCATTCTGAACATGTCACTCTGTTGCTGTTACTCTAATATTATATTCTAAGCCTTAAGCTGTGTAGCGCATTTGGCAATGAATCATAACCTTATTTTGTATGACACTAATAACAGCTTTGAAATGTCAAAATATTTGTATGTATTGCACAAGTATTCATCTTGTCAGTTTTCATCAATGGTTTTAAACAGTTTAGTATAGTAAATAGTAAACTCTGTTTGACCTCTACTCAGAGCTAGATTCGCTTTTTTTTTTTTTTGTAGCAACTTATGTAATTTAACTTTTACAGAAGTAGTACAGCAAGGTGTATAATGAGATGAAAGGCCATGTTGGTATGATTGAAGTATTTGTTTTTCTTCATTGTAATACATTCTGTATTGTCATTCTTTTGTTGAATGACCAACATCTCTTTTAGACCTCACACTGTAACCTTTACTATCTATCTAAAAAG
Organism: Polypterus senegalus; assembly: GCF_016835505.1. Lineage (NCBI taxonomy): Eukaryota > Metazoa > Chordata > Cladistia > Polypteriformes > Polypteridae > Polypterus > Polypterus senegalus. Next base: position 137,965,744 of record NC_053167.1, on the reverse strand, counting down.
GAAAATTGTTTGTTAGTTTTCCAGTGTGCTGAGTAGGATTAGCCACAGGGACATGCAGAAGAAACAGCAATTAAAAGTGGTCACTAGTGATATTAAAAAGAATTGTTTTTGTTGATTTTAAGGGTGACAAAGAATGTGGATAGTGAAACAATTATAGCGGGCTTTAAAGTTATAATGTTTGGATCGGGATAAAGCAGTGTTGCTTGAGATTTTTAAACAACCTTCTGAAACAGATAACCACCTGTTTTGTAAATTGTTAAAGAGCATTGCCTGACACCAGATACTGGATGATTTGTCTGAAGAAATCTCACTTAGTTTCTGCAGGCATACTTAATGCCCAATGTTTTACAGAGATTCTTTTGTTATAAAGAAAAGCAGCTTGTATTTCATGGGTGATTGTGTTTCTGTACTTTGATATAAGGTTTGAAAAGTGTTTTTTATCTACTAAACAAAAAGAAAGATTGTCTTTGGAAGTATTTTCTCCTTATTGTCAACAAAAGGATGGAGCAAAGCTTTATTTTTTAGTATTGACACCTGAGAGTCGAGATAATCTGAGCCACAGTGCTTTTTGTTTTGTTTTAATCATGTTTTGTTTTCCTATATTGTGATTCAGTATGTCTGTGCATCTTTAAGAAACATTGTGATTCAAGTAATAGCAACTACATGTCACAAGGAAGTAAGGAGCTACTGTTTCCGATTAGAGTTATGAGTCAGTTATCTGTTTCTGTTAACAATGCTTGGAGTCATTTTTTAAAATGTTTCGTGCTTCCTAAATTGCAAACTTAAATCTTTATGTCCAAATGGATTTGGTCATCAGTGATAGTTGGCTCCACGTCTCCACAACCCTAAAACTGATTCAAGCAGGCTCATTAACTAGTGAGCTGGTCTGTTATGTAATGTTTATTTTCTTAGTATAGTACATCACTATATTGCCAGAAGCACTGGGACACCCCTCCAAATCATTCAGCTCAGGTGTTTCAATCACTTCCATGGCCACAGGTATTTAAAGTCAAGCACCTAGGCATGTAGACTGCTTCTGTAAACATATATGAAAGAATAGGTCGCTCTCAGGAGCTCAGTGAATTCAAACGTGGTACCGTAATAGGATGCCGCCTGTGCCATAAGTCCATTTGTGAAATTTCTTCACTACTAAATATTCCACGGCCAACTGTTAGTGGTATTGTAACAAAGTTTAAGCAATTGGGCACAATAGCAACTCAGCCTCAAAGTGGTAGGCTATGTAAAATCACAGAGTGGAGACCGCGCATGCTGAGGTGTTCAGAAGTCGACAACTTTCTGCAGAGTCAATAGCTACAGACCTCCAAAATCTCAAGAACAGTGCAGCGTAGAGAGAGAGCTTCATGAAATGGTTCTCCATGGACGAGCAGCTGCATCCAAGCCTTACCTCACCTATGCTAAGCGTTGGATACAGTGGTGTAAAGCACACCGCTGCTGGACTCTAGAGCAGTGGAGACGTGTCCTCTGGAGTGACTAATCACGTTTCTTTGTCTGGCAATCTGATGGACTATTGTGGGTTTGGCGGTTGTAAAGTGTAAAGTTTGGTTGGTTCATGTTGTGGGGTTGTTTTCAGGGGTTGGGCTTGGCCCCTTAGTTCCAGTCAAAAGAGCTCTTAATGCTTCAGCATACAAAGCCATTTTGAACAGTTTCATGCTCCCAGCTTTGTGGGACCCCTTCCTGTTCCAACACGACTGTGCACCAGTATACAAAACAAAGTCTATAAAGAAATGGATGAGTGAGTTTGGTGTGGCGGAACTTGACTAGCCTTCACAGAGCCATGACCTCAACCTGATAGAACACCTTTGGGATGAATTAGAGCAGAGACTGCGAGCCAATCTGCAAATCTGTGTCATGAAGAATTGATACTGATTTGAGCGTAACAGTGACCCCACTTGGTGTTACTATAGGTTTCTAATAGTTTGCTCAGTGTGAGTATATATCTTAATATCAATAAATAAGTTCTACATATATAAAACATAATTTCATTTTTAGAAACTGCTAGCACCAGTACTGTCAGCATCCGTTACAAAGTAGGATGAAATATGGAGGGAGGCACCAGTCTATCACAAAAGACATTGAAACATGCATTTTCTTTTTTTTGCACCATGCCAGTTTACAATTTCTAGAAAAACGTTCAGAAGAAGCCCTGCAATTCTGCAAGGGAACTACACAAACTCCAAAATCAGAGGAATTCTACTCAATAACAAATAGATCAGTCTTATTTTTTATATATTACTGTCTACCAATATGCAGTAATTGTAGCAAAAATGTTCCACTCAAATAAAAGATGATGAATTGTTAAAAATAGCTGATATGAGATGGCTGTTATCTGTAGTAAAAGTCTGTCTTTGTGAAGCGACAGCAGTGGGTTTGCTTAGGATTTGACTAGACAAAATTAGGTTGAGCAGTGGCAGTGAATCAGAAAATGTCATTCACTTTGGGATGTTTTTTTGGTAGTGCAAAAACTAAAATGCTGATGGTGGAGTTAAAAGAGCTGGCTTTTGCTTTTTTGTTTACTCGTTTCAACTTGGCTTCCCAGATGTTCATAACATGATATTCAACAGTAGTCAAAAATACTGTATTAATGTATTAATTATTGGTGTCCTTGCCTATTTGCATATAGGAGAATATAATTTTGCTTCATGCATGAATGTAACTTCACAACTGCCTAAACTAACTTAAGTGGAGTTTTTTTTAGTTAAAAAGAGACACTTCCAACAAGACCAAACGGTTTTTGTACCCACTTGTTTAAAATTATTTGAACATGACCAATGTAAAAAGGAGAGCTGGAGACACAATAAGGTTTGGGGATGGCCACCCCGTATACGGAAGTTGCAGCAAAAAGAAAACACGTGGTTAAAATAAAGTTCAAAAATAGGGGGTAAATAGAGACTTTTATATGGCGGAGACGGGATAGGGATGATCCAGAGAGGCCGGAAGGAGGAAGTGACATATTCGGAAGGTTGGAACTGTGTGGGAAGTGGTCATCAGGCATGGGCGGAAGGTCCGTCGTCATAGGGATAGTTGATGATGACATCACTATTTGGGTGGTTCTTCTGCTGGTCTGCAGAGGGACAAAAGAAGAGATGGTTAGATAACAGCGCCAACCCCTGGTTTGGCTGAGAAATACCATTATTTGAGCCTTCCAAGCTTCTCTCAAGCACTCATTTGTGACACCACTTTAGACTATTTTGAGAAATTCTATTAAGTTAGCACTCTCTGATAAGTTGAATGGTACAGTACCATTAAAAAGTATTTATCCCTTTCCTGATTTTCTTCTGTTATTGCAAGTTTTTGAGCCAGAATATTTTCAGATCTTCAAACAAAATCTAATATTAGATAAAGGACTACTAAGAGAACAACTAACACCTTTTACTAATTTAATTTTTTGAATGAACCAAGTTGGAGGGAAAAGTAACTTTTCACTAATTAAATCGTTGCAATCAAAAGGACAGTCACCTGATTAGTTACAGCCAACACTCACTTTTTTCAACCTTTTAATCTCTGGCACCTTGACTCTTATGGTAAGATTTAGCAAGACATAACTCATCAATCAAAGTAAATTCTTAAAAAATGTCAAGAGGATAAAACAAGTTGTGTATCTGTTATTCTGAAAAGGTATGCAAGGACATTTCTAAGGGTATGGGACTTGAACAACTTAGAACTGTCCTCTCCAAATGAAAAATGTTTGAAGCAGTAGTGAATTTTAAAAGGAATGGCTGGAGTGCCAGAGTTCTTCCAGCATTGCAGCATATAGTCATCCAGGAAGTATCAAAGTTTTTTTAATCCAGAGAACTACAGGCTTGTTTTACCTCAGCAAAGGTCAGGGATTTCACTTTTCCCAGATTTCTTATGTTGCAGACAGTGTGATCAAGGGTGAAAGATCACTTATTAGTGATGGGTCGTTCTTGAACATGAACGAATCTTTAATGTGACTCGGGAAGAATGAGTCATCTCGTGGGAGTGATTCGTTCAGTCGTGCATGCGCATTTGCGCAATTTCCTATAGTTTCTGTGTTGGAATTGATTCACTTGTTTCGAGTCTTCGGGTTTTTCGAGTCGTTCGTTCATCACGTGACAGCCCCATAAGCTGAGCCGGAAACAGAATTGATTAGTTCATCTCTTGAGTCTTCGGGTTTGAGTCGTTCGTTCATCACGTGACAGCCCCATAAGCTTAACCATTGCAGTCTGAGCCGGAAACAGGATTGAACGAAATGACTCGAAAAATGATTCGTTCATTTTGCTGAACGAGACTCAAAGGTCCGAGTCGGTAAAATAATCCGAACTTCCCATCACTATCACTTATCTAGATAGTGTAGATAAGCAGTTCCTTTAGGCTAAGTGTATGATTTGTCTGTTAATCTGTCTATTTATTGTAGTTTATGTTCATTGGACTTCTAACTTCTTCCAAATGGAGGTATTTTATTATTTACTAGCCATGTGCGCCCAACTACGTTGCGCGTGTTAAAGTTGTCTGTGAAGGGCTCCCTGTTTAAACGCGGCTGCCAGTCATGAACTGGGCCCTTCTTTGCACAGCATTATGATTTTTTATAAGGGAATCAAAATTACAAAAGAAAACCCTTGGATATTGACTCGATAGGAATGGCCTACTCGGAATCACTGTCCGAATAGTAATTATGTGGTTCTGTAGGAGCATTTCTGCTTTTGTCTGTTCACAGTCCGTCTCGTTTTCACGACGCTGTCGTTTCCTCACACAATCTCTTCTCAACCTTTCTCCAATCTCGCAGGTTGCTTTGTGGCAATCCAAAGAGTAAGGCAATATACACGGAGCAATGGTTATAAAAGGGGGACACATAGGTAACCAGGCTTTTTATAGGGATCACTTCACTGACATGTGAACAAGCCACGGTACAACTGTGAGACGCACAGCACTCGCCGGCTACAACGTAACAATAATAATTTCCGGAACGTGCTGTTACGTTGTCATTCATTTTACCCACTGTCTGTCTTTCATTCATATGTTACGTAGGCACGTACCTTTTATCTTCGGCAATCTCATTCTCTAACCAGGCCTCAGGAGCTAACCAGCGTAACAATGTCCACCACCCCTTTCGTTATTCCGGCACATTGTTGACATCCGTGAGTAACAACAATGTACTAAACTGGAAGGTGGTCTACGCATGCGTGGAATTCGTGGACAAACAAAGATCAAGATGTAAATGAAGATCTCTTTAGTTAATTTAAAGCATAACAATTTGTTTAGTTTGAATGTCTGTGTTTTGAGGTGTGACTGGAGTACTACAGTCTTCAGCAGTATAAGCCTGGAGGAGATCTTTAATGCAATGCCTATGTTTTAGCTGTCTCTCTACTGCCATCTAGTGCTTCTTCTTCTAATTCATTCACGGACAAAGATCAAGATCCAAATGATTATATATAGAGATTATGTCTTGGAAATTGAGAGAGTGTACAAGATTTCTGACTAGAAATGAGGTTATTTTCTTTTGTATTGTAAATGCTCAATTAAATTAAAAATTACAAATTGCAAGCTGGATAACCCACCCCCGCCTTTTTATGATTTACTTTACCAAATTGAGTAATGAATGTTATTATTCTTTATAATTAAAAAAAGTCTCCTCTAAATGATTGATTGCAAGGATAAGATTAAGTGGAATGTGAGTCATTACACCTAACTTATTTATCTGTGGTTATCTAATATAAACAAATGTACTAGAATAGCTCTCATACCTGAAAGTTGGGTTAATATTTAACATTTAGGGTGTTTGCGCTTATCTGAAAAAAGAACATGGAATAATTATGGGATTTAAAGATGTGAAAACAAGTGGAAGATGGATTAAGAGAATTGAAAAGGTCATGCTGCCAAAGTTATAATTATGCTTGCAATCCCATACTGTGCCTAGAAATGCATCAGCATTTTGCTCTAAACATGGCTAATGTCTGGCAAATGGCTTGGATTTTTTTCTGCTTAGATCTAACTTGTCTGTTTACCAAGGTGTCCTTTATCTCAGAATACTTTAACTGGTGTAATGAGGTGAGAACTATGAACTTGCAGTAAAGCAAGTTCTGTCTTGTTTTGTGTATTTACATGCTTCCTCTGATGCCCTTTATTTTTTCCCTGAACTTTATTTTGAAGTTTACCATTCGAGAAAGTTGAAAATCGACACTGTCACATAGGATGAAGGACATCTCTACACTGCTGGGCTTTTTGTAAAAGTTACTGTGCAATTCAAACATTTTTCTTTTTCAATCCACATTTTGTTAGGACTGATCAGTTAGGCTTTTTGTTTTAAGGAATAATTAATTTAATCAGTCCTGAATGCTTAATTTTCTTATTTTGCTTTTTTTTTTTTTAATGAACAGAGGGTTTCCAGAAAGCTAAAAATCTTTAAGGAACTACCCAGACCAACAAGTAAAAAAAAAAAGCCCAATTCCTAGTACTCTTAATATTTAAGAAGAAAACCATGTATTATATTTTTAATGTACAGTGTTTCCATGCCATCTAATGCCAGTTATTATCGAAGTGAGGTAAGAACCCTTTGTAGATAAAGAATGGATGATCTCATATAGATTAGGCCCTTTTATTCTGGTCTGACCTGTCAGTCTATCCATCATTTTGATCCAATCTTGTTAGCAGTGGGTGAAACCGACATTTAATTCCTGGGCACACCCATGCTCATTATCGCCATGAATAAATTTACATTATTGGCAAGTGACTTGCATGAGTAACATTCACTTTGAATTCTAGATTTAAAAAAAAAAAAAAAACTGTCCGCATGTAGTATGCATTGTCTTTATACTTTTCCTATTGTAGTTTGTCTACAAAAATGAGTTCATAATGAACTTGTCTCTGGACACCTGTTATTTTGCTGAAAAAGGATAGTTCTATCTGTCATATGGACATACTGGATTTCCACTGCAGGTGTATTTTCAAAGGAGATGACCCTGTGCTTGTGACTCATCACATCATTTCACAATAGGATATTGAGTGGTAGCTTCATCGCTGCCTTTCCAGTTCATGTAATGAAGTTGTGGGTTTTGAGAACCATAAATATCCGAATGGACGTATGTCGCTAGTGTGTTTTTTAAAGTTCCCAGTTTTACTTTATGCAAAAGGTGGTAGGTAATGGGATGTGTAATGAAGTCCTAGCCTCTAAAGTTCTGATTTGTTTTCATTTATAAAGCTGCTTTCTAACCCCTGGAGTATTTGTATCCTTTAAATGAGCCTGGGTCTTATTGGGTCCTATTTTATTTAAACAAAAAAGTAAAAGAAAAGTTAAACCTAATTTTTTGATCAAATAGTGATCAAATAGAGAAGCCTGGAATCTTCCTGTTGTTTTAAGTTCAGCCAACCCATTACCATACGTATTTGTTGAAAGGTTACTTTGTATTTTGAGAAGTTTACATCACTACTCCCCATTTCAGCTACCATCCTGTTTAGTTTTATTATGCAGTTTTAGTATAGGTGTGCTTCTTTAGCTGCACTGTATACTCTTAGTGAATCAAGATTGTTTTGGTGCTCTTCTGTTATTGTAGGCTCAGTTACAGCCATACCACATGTACTTCAGAACAGTTCATCCACCTGAGGCTAAGCATGTTCGGGCCCGGCTAATACTTGGATGGGAGACCCTCTAGGAAAAAATTTGGGATGTTGCTGGACGAGGTATTGATGACACCAGTGGTGGGTGCTTGCCCTGTGGTCTGAATGCTTATCCCAAAGCCCCAGGGCAGCAATGGGAACACTGTGCTGTAAAAATGGCATTGTCCTTCAGATGAGATGTAAAGCTGAGGTCCTGACTCTTTTTGGTCATAAAAAAACCCTGGGCATCCTTCATAAAGAATAGGGTTTATCCTGATGTCCAGGCTAAATTGCCTACCACAGCCTAGTCATTCTGGCCACCTAATCATCCCCGGCCTCATCTTTCTTACCCCTTCACCACCTAACAACTAATATGTGGTGAACTCACTGGTGCAAAAATTGCTACCATCGCATTATCTTGGGTGGATGCTTCATATTAGTGGTGGTTGAAGTGGCTCTCGACTCACTTTGAGTAGAGAGAAAAGCTCTATATAAATGTAAAGCATTATTTTTAGAACAGCAACTCTTGCAGTTACCTTCATTGTTTGAAGCTTTGATCTCAGAGTCTCTTGTTTTTTTTGATTGAGAACTTGGAGGTGCTTCTTTCTTGAAGATGACTGTAACCTCTGCTCTGTTTCAAGATGAACTAATTACTTTTTGAAATTTTTTAATATTCTATGCTGCCTTCAAATGTTGTGAGCTTACAAATTTAGAAAGGAAACTCATTTTCATGTTATGGAAATAATTTTATTGAAGACCTCTGCCACCCTGCATCTGGCACACCATACAGGAAAATTCATACATTTGCCACTAGCTTAAGAAACCGTTTCTGACCACCCCATTCTCATCATAGTTCTTAAGTAGATACACAAGACCACTTGACTCAGAACAGGATACTGGGACCCACTCCTGCAAGCAAGGCTGGCGGTGGTGTATAATATATATAATGTGTGTGTGTGTGTATATATATATATATATATATATATATATATATATATATATATATATATATATATATATATATATATATATATATATATATATATATATATATATATATATATATATATACTACTCAAAAGAATTAAAGGAACACTTTTAATCAGAGTATAGCATAAAGTCAATGAAACTTATGGGATATTAATCTGGTCAGTTAAGTAGCAGAGGGGGGTTGTTAATCAGTTTCAGCTGCTGTGGTGTTAATGAAATTAACAACAGATGCACTAGAGGGGCAACAATGAGATGACCCCCAAAACAGGAATGGTTTAACAGGTGGAGGCCACTGACATTTTTCCCTCCTCATCTTTTCTGACTGTTTCTTCACTAGTTTTGCATTTGGCTACAGTCAGTGTCACTACTGGTAGCATGAGGCGATACCTGGACCCTACAGAGGTTGCACAGGTAGTCCAACTTCTCCAGGATGGCACATCAATACGTGTCATTGCCAGAAGGTTTGCTGTGTCTCCCTGCACAGTCTCAAGGGCATGGGGGAGATTCTAGGAGACAAGCAGTTACTCTAGGAGAGCTGGAGAGGGTCCATAACCCATCAGCAGGACCAGTATCTGCTCCTTTGGGCAGAATGACCTCCAGCAGGCCACTGGTGTGAATGTCTCTGAACAAACAACCAGAAAGACTTCATGAGGGTGACCCAAAGGCTCCATGTCCTCTAATGGGCCCTGAGCTCACTGCCCAGCAGCATGCAGCTCGATTGGCATTCGCCATAGAATACCAGAATTGGCAGATGCACCACTGGTGCCCTGTGCTTTTTACAGATGAGAGCAGGTTCACCCTGAGCACGTGACAGAAGTGAAAGGGTCTGGAGAAGCCATGGAGAACATTATGCTGCCTGTAACATCATTCAGCATGAGCAGTTTGGTGGTGGGTTAATGATTGTCTGGGGAGGCATATCCATGGAGGGTCACACAGACCGCTACAGGCTTGACAAAGGCACCTTGGCTGCCATTAGGTATCAGGATGAAATCCTTGGACCCATTGTCAGACCCTATGCTGGTACAGTGGCTCCTGGTACACGACAATTCCTGGCCTCATGTGGTGAGAGTATGCAGGCAGTTCCTGGAGGATGAAGGAATTGATACCATTGACTGGCCACCACACTTTCCTGACCTAAATCCAATAGAACACCTCTGGGACATTATGTTTTGGTCCATCCAATGCCACCAGGTTGCACCTCAGACTGTCCAGGAGCTCAGTGATGCCCTGGTCCAGATCTGGGAGGAGATCCCCCACAACACCATCTGTCAATTCATTAGAAGCATGCACCGATGTTGTCAGGCATGTATACAAGAACACAGGGGCCATACAAAGTGCTGCGTACAATTTTGAGTTGCTGCAATTAAATTTTGGCAAAATGGACTAGCCTGCCACATCATTGTTTCACTCTGATTTTTGGGCGTCTTTGAATTCAGGGCTCTGTAGGTTGATCATTTTCATTTCCATCAAACGATGTGGCATCCTTTCGTTCCTAACACATTACCCAGTCTATATCAGTATAGATATCCAGGAGGATTTCTTTTCCCATTGAGATCTGATGTGTTTTCAAAGTGTTCCTTTAATTTTTTTGAGATATATATATATATATATATATATATATATACTAGCAAAATACCAGCAGCAGCGTGAAATACCGTGGATTAAATAAAACCTACACAATAACTATAAAAATCGTAATAAATGAACAATGAAACAGCGGAGAACCCGTGGATTAAATAAAATGGCTGCTTCGTTGGTGAAGCAAGGAAAAAGGACTTTCTTATATATCGTTCGTTTATAAAACAGTGCAGAAGCTCTGAGAAAGCTGCTTCCTTCGCAAAGTAAGGAAACGACTGAAGAGACTGAAGCGCTGCATTATGGGATCTGTAGTTTATTGTGTTACCAGTGCTTCATATCCCCGGGCCATTAATAACAATAATACAGTATATAAAATGATCTCGGGCGGATATAATTACACGCGGGCCGGATGTGGCCTGCAGGCCTTGACTTTGACACATATGGAGTAAATAGAACTTGAAAAGATATATTTTTCAAATGTGATCGCGCAATTCAGATAGAGTTGACGCGCACTACAGCCTGCATGCCTCAATAAGTCATCCTCCCCTCGCTCTTACTTTTTACCGTTCATCTAATGAATACACTGAGTATGGCTTTACCAAAACAATCATTGATGGCGAATAAAGTATCCATTATTCGAGTATGTAGAGCGGGATAT